>NW_020649637.1:1073-147899 GCF_003573695.1 Papaver somniferum
AAACTTTTTCTGTTAAAGATGAGTTTATCTAGTTTACAATTTAGTCTCAGAAATCAATTTACGACTTATAACGAAATGTGTAGACTTTTTTGAGTTAACGTAAATAAAATTCAACATTTTTATGAACTCTTTCTTTTTGTGTTGGCTTTGTCTTTCTATTTGATTCAATATAGATGAAATTTGTTAGGATTTGGATTAGTTCTGCATGGTCTTTCATCCTTCTTCTATTGTGAAATCCGACTTCCTTCATATTTCCTTGAATCAACGTACATAGAAATGCAATTTTTACTAGACGTATTGCCTTAGAACATATTAATTGTAATTACAATATATTTTTCAAACTTTTTCTGTTAAAGATGAGTTTATCTAGTTTACAATTTAGTCTCAGAAATAAATTTTCGACTTATAACGAAATTTGTAGACTTTTTTGAGTGAACTTATATAAAATTCAACATTTTTATGAACTCTTTCTCTTTGTGTTGGCTTTGTCTTTCTATTTGATTCAAGATAGATGAAATTTGTTAGGATTTGGATTAGTTCTGCATGGTCTTTCATCCTTCTTCTATTGTGAAATTTGACTTCCTTCATATTTTCTTGAATCAACGTACATAGAAATGCAAATTTTACTAGACGTATTGCCTTAAAACATATTAATTGTAATTACAATACATTTTTCAAACTTTTTCTGTTAAAGATGAGTTTATCTAGTTTACAATTTAGTCTCAGAAATCAATTTTCGACTTATAACGAAATGTGTCATCTTTTTTGAGTTAACGTATATAAAATTCAACATTTTTATGAACTCTTTCTTTTTGTGTTGGATTTGTCTTTCTATTTGATTCAAGATAGATGAAATTTGTTAGGATTTGGATTAGTTCTGCATGGTCTTTCATCCTTCTTCTATTGTGAAATCCGACTTCCTTCATATTTCCTTGAATTAACGTACATAGAAATACAATTTTTACTAGACGTATTGCCTTAGAACATATTAATTGTAATTACAATACATTTTACAAACTTTTTCTGTTAAAGATGAGTTTATCTAGTTTACAATTTAGTCTCAGAAATCAATTTTCGACTTATAACGAAATGTGTAAACTTTTTTGAGTTTACATATATTAAATTCAACATTTTTATTAACTCTTTCTTTTTGTGTTGGCTTTGCCTTTCTATTTGATTCAAGATAGATTAAATTTGTTAGGATTTGGATTTTTTCTGCAAGGTCTTTCATCCTTCTTCTATTGTGAAATTTGACTTGCTTCATATTTTCTTGAATCAATGTACATAGAAATGCAATTTTTTCTAGACGTATTGCCTTAGAACATATTAATTGTAATTACAATACATTTTTCAAACTTTTTCTGTTAAAGATGAGTTTATCTGGTTTACAATTTAGTCTCAGAAATCAATTTTCGACTTATAACGAAATGTGTAGACTTTTTTGACTTAACGTATATAAAATTCAACATTTTTATGAACTCTTTCTTTTTGTGTCGGCTTTGTCTTTCTATTTGATTCAAGATAGATGAAATTTGTTAGGATTTGGATTAGTTCTGCATGGTCTTTCATCCTTCTTCTATTTCGAAATTTGACTTCCTTCATATTTTCTTGAATCAACATACATAGAAATGCAATTTTTACTAGACGTATTGCCTTAGAACATATTAATTGTAATTACAATACACTTGTATTGGCTTTGTATTTCAATTTGATTCAAATAGATGAAATTTGTTAGGATTTGGATTAGTTCTGCAAGGTCTTTCATACTTCTTCTATTGTGAAATTTGACTTCCTTCATATTTTCTTGAATCAACGTACATAGAAATGCAATTTTTACTAGACGTATTGCCTTAGAACATATTAATTGTAATTACAATACATTTTTCAAACTTTTTCTGTTAAAGATGAGTTTATCTAGTTTACAATTTAGTCTCACAAATCAATTTTCGACTTATAACGAAATGTGTATACTTTTTTGAGTTAACGTATATAAAATTCAACATTTTTATGAACTCTTTCTTTTTGTGTTGGATTTGTCTTTCTATTTGATTCAAGATAGATGAAATTTGTTAGGATTTGGATTAGTTCTGCATGGTCTTTCATCCTTCTTCTATTGTGAAATTTGACTTGCTTCATATTTTCTTGAATTAACGTACATAGAAATACAATTTTTACTAGAAGTATTGCCTTAGAACATATTAATTGTAATTACAATACATTTTACAAACTTTTTCTGTTAAAGATGAGTTTATCTAGTTTACAATTTAGTCTCAGAAATCAATTTACGACTTATAACGAAATGTGTAGACTTTTTTGAGTTAACGTAAATAAAATTCAACATTTTTATGAACTCTTTCTTTTTGTGTTGGCTTTGTCTTTCTATTTGATTCAATATAGATGAAATTTGTTAGGATTTGGATTAGTTCTGCATGGTCTTTCATCCTTCTTCTATTGTGAAATCCGACTTCCTTCATATTTCCTTGAATCAACGTACATAGAAATGCAATTTTTACTAGACGTATTGCCTTAGAACATATTAATTGTAATTACAATATATTTTTCAAACTTTTTCTGTTAAAGATGAGTTTATCTAGTTTACAATTTAGTCTCAGAAATCAATTTCCGACTTATAACAAAATGTGTAGATTTTTTTTGAGTTAACGTATATAAAATTCAACATTTTTATGAACTCTTTCTTTTTGTGTTGGTTTTGTATTTCTATTTGATTCAAGATAGATGAAATTTGTTAGGATTTGGATTAGTTCGGCATGGTCTTTCATCCTTCTTCTGTTGTGAAATTTGACTTGCTTCATATTTTCTTGAATCAACGTACATAGAAATGCAATTTTTACAAGACGTATTGCCTTAGAACATATTAATTGTAATTACAATACATTTTTCAAACTTTTTCTGTTAAAGATGAGTTTATCTAGTTTACAATTTAGTCTCAGAAATCAATTTCCGACTTATAACGAAATGTGTAGACTTTTTTGAGTTAACGTATATAAAATTCAACATTTTTATGAACTCTTTCTTTTTGTGTTGGCCTTGTCTTCTTATTTGATTCAAGATAGATGAAATTTGTTAGGATTTGGATTAGTTCTGCATGGTCTTTCATCCTTCTTCTATTGTGAAATTTGACTTGCTTCATATTTTCTTGAATCAACGTACATAGAAATGCAATTTTTACTAGACGTATTGCCTTAGAACATATTAATTGTAATTAAAATATATTTTTCAAACTTTTTCTGTTAAAGATGAGTTTATCTAGTTTACAATTTAGTCTCAGAAATCAATTTCCGACTTATAACAAAATGTGTAGATTTTTTTGAGTTAACGTATATAAAATTCAACATTTTTATGAACTCTTTCTTTTTGTGTTGGTTTTGTATTTCTATTTGATTCAAGATAGATGAAATTTGTTAGGATTTGGATTAGTTCGGCATGGTCTTTCATCCTTCTTCTATTGTGAAATTTGACTTGCTTCATATTTTCTTGAATCAACGTACATAGAAATGCAATTTTTACAAGACGTATTGCCTTAGGACATATTAATTGTAATTACAATACATTTTTCAAACTTTTTCTGTTAAAGATGAGTTTATCTAGTTTACAATTTAGTCTCAGAAATCAATTTCCGACTTATAACGAAATGTGTAGACTTTTTTGAGTTAACGTATATAAAATTCAACATTTTTATGAACTCTTTCTTTTTGTGTTAGCTTTGTCTTTCTATTTGATTCAAGATAGATGAAATTTGTTAGGATTTGGATTAGTTGTGCATGGTCTTTCATCCTTCTTCTATTGTGAAATTTGACTTCCTTCATATTTTCTTGAATCAACGTACATAGAAATACAATTTTTACTAGACGTATTTCCTTAGAACATATTAATTGTAATTACAATACATTTTTCAAACTTTTTCTGTTAAAGATGAGTTTATCTAGTTTACAATTTAGTCTCAGAAATCAATTTCCGACTTATAACGAAATGTGTAGACTTTTTTGAGTTAACGTATATTAAATTAAACATTTTTATGAACTCTTTCTTTTTGTGTTGGCTTTGTCTTTCTATTTGATTCAAGATAGATGAAATTTGTTAGGATTTGGATTAGTTTTGCATGGTCTTTCATCCTTTTCTATTGTGAAATTTGACTTCCTTCATATTTTCTTGAATCAACGTACATAGAAATGCAATTTTTACTAGACGTATTGCCCTTAGAACATATTAATTGTAATTACAATACATTTTTCAAACTTTTTCTGTTAAAGATGAGTTTATCTAGTTTACAATTTAGTCTCAAAAATCAATTTCCGACTTATAACGAAATGTGTAGACTTTTTTGAGTTAACGTATATAAAATTCAACATTTTTATGAACTCTTTCTTTTTGTGTTGGCTTTGTCTTTCTATTTGATTCAAGATAGATGAAATTTTTTAGGATTTGAATTAGTTCTGCATGGTCTTTCATCCTTCTTCTATTGTGAAATTTGACTTCCTTCATATTTTCTTGAATCAACGTACATAGAAATACAATTTTTACTAGACGTATTGCCTTAGAACATATTAATTGTAATTACAATACATTTTACAAACTTTTTCTGTTAAAGATGAGTTTATCTAGTTTACAATTTAGTCTCAGAAATCAATTTACGACTTATAACGAAATGTGTAGACTTTTTTGAGTTAACGTAAATAAAATTCAACATTTTTATGAACTCTTTCTTTTTGTGTTGGCTTTGTCTTTCTATTTGATTCAATATAGATGAAATTTGTTAGGATTTGGATTAGTTCTGCATGGTCTTTCATCCTTCTTCTATTGTGAAATCCGACTTCCTTCATATTTCCTTGAATCAACGTACATAGAAATGCAATTTTTACTAGACGTATTGCCTTAGAACATATTAATTGTAATTACAATACACTTGTATTGGCTTTGTATTTCAATTTGATTCAAATAGATGAAATTTGTTAGGATTTGGATTAGTTCTGCAAGGTCTTTCATACTTCTTCTATTGTGAAATTTGACTTCCTTCATATTTTCTTGAATCAACGTACATAGAAATGCAATTTTTACTAGACGTATTGCCTTCTTCTATTGTGAAATTTGACTTCTTCTATTGTGAAATTTGACTACTCTCACTGTGGTCAATTATGTAAGTCAAACCTGATTGACTTAGAGGATCCTCAATTATTTAGGTTATTATTTTGTGCTTCTAAGTTCTTATTTAAGTACTTACAGACTCTAGGACCTAATAATTCGGATCTCAATTTTGAGGAGTTGCAGCCTAAAGAAATATATTTAGACCCTTTTATAGAACCTGAACCTGAACCACAATTAGATATAGATATCTTAATCAGGAAACTAGGTAAGGGCATGCTAGTATTGTACATTTTCTTGGTTCACTGCAGTTTCCTTTTGTCAGCTCTTTTTGGTGTTAAAGACCCACAGATATTCCGGCTACTGTTATACGGTTCGAGTTGACTAATACTTTTCTTAGTCTGGCTGAAGACTTTAAACTTAGCACTTCTTGGGAGGTAACCCAATCTCATGCAACCAGGTAATATCCTTCCGTAACTCTTTCATTTCAAATGGTAACAGTTTCTCCTTGTTCATGCTTTTAATTTCATCTTTAGAACATTGAGGACAATGTTAGGTTTAAGTTTGGGGGTATGGGAGAAACTTTTTAGTATGAATAAATAAACTCCAGAGCTTAGAAATTTATGCCTATTGAGGATTGCACTAACTAATCTAAGTGGATGGAGCATTTTGATTGTATGAGTTTGAGGAACCAATCTGATTAGATGGAAACATCTAAAGAGTCTATTCATAAAAGCACAGAGCTCAGGTGTTAGAAATAACATGATAGTTTCACCATATCTCGTTGAGTCCTTTTCACTTCTATTTTTATTTTATTTTGTTTTTAAACTATGTTTCTCTAAGTGATAGGTGGGGCCCACGATTCAAGTTGTTACCAATGCTAGGGTGAATTAGAGTGATTGAGATACCATGAAAAAAAAAAAAAAGTTGAAAAAGAAAAAGAGATGAAAAAAAAAAAAATTGAATTGAGACCAGACCATTTGACCAAAAGGAATAAATTCAATAAAGTCGACCACTGGTACCCTTGTATATGCCAGTTGTGTTGACCTAGAGTTAGGTTATCGACCACTGGTACCCTTGTATATGCCAGTGTGTTGATATTAGTCAGACTAGTATCTCAATCCATTAGGATAGGTTCATTTTGGCGGAGGCCTTCAGACAGATATGGGAAACGTCGTTCACTTAGTAAACATCAAAACCATCTATGTTTTCTATATCCATCTTCTTGATCTATCCATGTGATTAGTTTAGACTCCGAATATGATGTCCATAGTGCAACTATCTGAGTAGAGCTCTGTCACTTTATATGAATTTTAGTATGCTTGAGTGCAAACTCGTGTACAGCAATTGGAATTTCGCATCAGGGTACTTCTTCCTGTAGTCAATAAGTATGCCAACCAAGGAGATTCTTTAGTGCCTTCCAAGGTTCTGCGTAGATAGCTAAGCTCTGGAGTATTAAGGTTTTGTGGGTACACCTCTGGTAAACCCCCCGGAGACAACACTCCGCCACTAGGGTCACCTAGTGGTTTAACGGCTTACTGCACGTGCTAAGTGTAGTCATTTTATTTTAGATTAGATTTGCTCGAGGACTACCAAATAATAAGTTTGGGGGTATTTGATAGACGCATTTATGTGTCTAATTTGTCCCAATTGTTTATACTGTTAGTGCTCGATTTTGTACTTATTTGGTTATTTTATGTCTTTGTAGGTGTTTTTGGAGAAATAAGCTTTTGCGGCGAAATTGGCTAAAAAGTGGTTTTTGCGCTCGTGGGAGAAAATTACTATACGGACTCTCACTTTGGATAAGGGGTAACCTAATTACTAAGGGGCACCCCATTTCAGGGCATGTACTAAAGGGACACCGGAACTGGATAGGGGGAGGTCATCTTCAAAGTTTCAAAACTGGATTTTGGCGGGAAAAAGGCAGCAGCGTCAACAGTTTTGGATCAATGATTTGAGCGACCTAGGAGGCGATTAAATGGGCAAATTTGGTACCCACGGACTCTACAAGACATAAGGGACCTGTTAGAAGCGATTATACCCATCTAATTGGGCTGGATAAGTCAGAAAATCCACACAAAGTCAAGACAGTGCACACGGTTTCTGTTTAGGGTTTGAGATTAGTTTGAGAGATTTATGGGATATCTTGCGTGGGATATACATCAAAACAGTTGGTTAAAAGTCCTAGAAGATATTTGAGACGAGAGAATAGCTATAAACAGCCTGTAACGCAACAAGAAGAAGATTATTCTTCAAACAACCCGTAAAGAATAATGGAGATTTCCAAGGGGTTTGATCGAGTTTCAAGGGGATTTAAAGCCTATAAATAGTTGGTTTTATGTCAGAGAAGAGGGATGAAGAGTTTGGGGTCGATACAGAGCCAGGAGGAGCGAAGAAGAAGGAGTAGCAGCAATGTTCACCTGCTGCTGCTGCTGCCATTAAAAAGCTTCAAGAACACGAAGAACAGACTCTCCAGGACAGTCTTATTTTCAGCAGCTTCAGAACAGTCTTATTTTCAGCAGCTCAACAGAAGAGAGGTGTCGCAGTTCGCTGCAGTTTTCTGTTGTCGTTCTTTTCTGGACGTGTTTTGTGAGTCTCAGAACTACTATTTTATAACTTTTGACTCTTTTAATTACACTTTGAGCTTTGAATTAATATGTTGAGTGCGTGATTGATATGAATAGCTAAACCCCAATACTAGGATGATGGAGGAAACCATTCTTTATGCATGAGTAATTTTATTTAATTCTTTTATGACTATTTGCACTATTATGAATGGAATTATGATTTTTATTGATTATTTGTGATTTTGTCTGATGATGTATGCTTAATCCATGAGATTATTGATGCATCATGCTTATGATTTACATATAATACTTACAAAATCTATGTTTGGCAAAGTAAGAGTCGATATTTGTTATCAATATAAGCTTTAATTGTCTAGAATTAATAATTGAATCGCATGAGTATAAGAATTGGTGAAATCCTGAGTCCCAGTATCTCTTGATCCTGTGACAATTTTGTATATATTTTTGTTTTTAAATCTATTCAAGTCCGAGCATCGAATCCGTATTTATCGCAATCGAAGTACTACAACAAAATGGCGCCGCCGACGCGGACTTGTATATAGATTTGTTTTTAGGTTTATTATTTTATTTTTTTACTATTATTTGTTCCTTTTTACATTTCTTTTTGTGTCTTTGATTTACAGGTTCGAAGTGGAATACTAAGGACTTGGGAACAAAAAGCTTAAAGCTAAAAGTTAAAAGCTAAAAGAGAAGAAGAAAAAGACATAATTTTTTTTTTAGGATTTAATTTTTATTATTATTATTTTTTTTGTATATAGCTTTTATTTATTTATTTTTAGAATTTGTAAATAGGCTTTATTTTTCATAATTTTTGTAATTTTGGACTTTTTATTTGGACTTTATTCTGGACTTTGGACATTATTTTTAAAACCCTACGGAAGGGTTATAAATTAAAAAAAAATTAAATACAAACTGTTTGCAGGGAAGGACGACGATTACTATATCGTCTCGGCCCCTCGGGTTCGCACACGTCATAGGAGTCGTGGCCCGAGTCGACGACAACGGTTCATAGCCCGTCTGGTACGGGAGGTAAGTCCAATCGAAACACCCGCGAATCTCCTGCAAGCGGGTTACTGTCTGCCTTAAGGTGATAATTGTTTGAGGACGAACCGGACTGTCTTCATTTTCCTAGTAAAGGGCAAGGCCTGGCCTAAACAAGATAAGGACTCGGATTTCATCACCGTTTCCTTCTTGCCCGCCTTAGGAAAACGAAACCAAACGAGAACCTAAGCCTAAAATTTTGAATAGAACGAGACCAATAGGGTAACGAGCTTAATAGGAAACTCGTTCGAAAAATATTGGTTGCTCTTTAAGCACATTTCAAAGTTCATGATGGTTTCTGTGAGTTGAATGCGTGACTGCGCTGCCTTGTGATAGCGGTGAGGCCTTGGGTATCAAAGCTCCACTGAGCTTCCCTCGCCTCGATTCAACTTACATTAGCTCGGATTGATTCCAGAGGGGTGTGCTCAAATTGTAACGAATTCCTTTTCGAAGGAATAGAAGCTGGTCTAGAAAACAATCTAAGTGGAGCCATCATGCTTTTTGTTTGCTAGATTCTATAGGTTTGATTTGGTCGAGTCGGACTTGTTTGTGATTGCGTAGAATTCCCCTGCAATTAAGAATGTCGAACTGGTATGATAGAAGCCAATACAATGAATATCGACCTGAATTTGAATATGGACATCATCAGTATTATGACCATAGTGAGAATAGTGACTGGGGACGCCAACCTTTTCAAGGTTATGGTTCATACCATGGTGAGCCAATTACTATCCGCACACGCATCAGTCATACGAGCAAGAAGATTATAATACTAGTTCTTCGTCTTTAGAGGATACAATAAAACTTTTGAAAAGTAGTCCTTATTATGATCCTTCAGTTCCTATTCCTTCTCTAGAAGAGACTCTCAGGAATTTAGCTAAGTCATCACGTCAGTTAGCTGAATCGACGTATAAATTAGATGAGGTGAATAATGTAGTTATGGACGAAAGAACTGCAACAACAACTGAATCTGTAGAAGATATCCTCAATAGATTAACTCAAAACTTAGATCCTACACTAAGGGAACTTTCTTTGGAAGAGACCCTTGAGAGGATAGCTGAGTCGACACGTAGACTTGAGTTAGAGACGAATGAAAGTATTGCTCGAAATAACTTGAATTGCCAATATAGTGTATCCAATAATACCCTTGAGAATGAAGATACTTTTTCACATAATCAAGATAACGAGGTTATAATTGGTAACACTACTTATTTAGATAAGGTTCAATCATCTTCGTACTATTATGATGATGAGGATAGTAGTGATGAAGAATCTGAAACATGTAGGCATAGTAATCAGGAATCTAGTAATCCAATTGAGCTTTATAGTGATTATATTATTTCTACTTCAAATCCAAATAATTTTTATGATTATTCACCTATTCAAAAGGAAGAGGATTTGATTAGGGATACCACCGTTTTAGACGATGTAGTTTTTCCTTTTGATTACGAAGCCGATAGTGGTTTAGAGGAACGGGTTCATTTCGAAAATACTGTTTTAGAGTCTAGCGACTTAGAAACAATAGTCTTGGAAGAAGAAGATAGACCCGTAGAGATGAGTAAATATGCACTACCTGATAATAACTTAGAAGAATCTCTTGAATATTTTAAGGACTCTGAAGATACGGAAATTCAAGAAAAAATTAGAGGTCTATCTAGAGAAACTGAAAACTCTAAGTTTGGGGGTGATTATCACTTCCCTAGTGCCTTACCTTTAACTCTCAGAAAGTCCCCACACTTAGGACTTGACATCAATGCCTCAACCATTTTACAAGATTACTTTCATACTCGTTTTCCTGAACCTAGTGATGTCCATAAGGAAGTTCAGTTGTTAGAAACCCATCCTCTGGTTGATGAGGTTAGACCAGGCTATGATACTACGATCGACTTTGTTTTCCCACCAAATATTTTTCAAACAATTGTGGGAACGTATAAATTTCAAATGTGTCAATTATTAAGTTCTGAGACTAAACCTAATTACTTTAGGATATTAGAATCGACACATTTTCTTAAGAATGACCATTACTCTCACTGTGGTCAATTATGTAAGTCAAACCTGATTGACTTAGAGGATCCTCAATTATTTAGGTTATTATTTTGTGCTTCTAAGTTCTTATTTAAGTACTTACAGACTCTAGGACCTAATAATTCGGATCTCAATTTTGAGGAGTTGCATCCTAAAGAAATATATTTAGACCCTTTTATAGAACCTGAACCTGAACCACAATTAGATATAGATATCTTAATCAGGAAACTAGGTAAGGGCATGCTAGTCTTGTACATTTTCTTGGTTCACTGCAGTTTCCTTTTGTCAGCTCTTTTTGGTGTTAAAGACCCACAGTTATTCCGGCTACTGTTATACGGTTCGAGTTGACTAATACTTTTCTTAGTCTGGCTGAAGACTTTAAACTTAGCACTTCTTGGGAGGTAACCCAATCTCATGCAACCAGGTAATATCCTTCCGTAACTCTTTCATTTCAAATGGTAACAGTTTCTCCTTGTTCATGCTTTTAATTTCATCTTTAGAACATTGAGGACAATGTTAGGTTTAAGTTTGGGGGTATGGGAGAAACTTTTTAGTATGAATAAATAAACTCCAGAGCTTAGAAATTTATGCCTATTGAGGATTGCACTAACTAATCTAAGTGGATGGAAGCATTTTGATTGTAGGAGTTTGAGGAACCAATCTGATTAGATGGAAACATCTAAAGAGTCTATTCATAAAAGCACAGAGCTCAGGTGTTACAAATAACATGATAGTTTCACCATATCTCGTTGAGTCCTTTTCACTTCTATTTTTATTTTATTTTGTTTTTAAACTATGTTTCTCTAAGTGATAGGTGGGGCCCACGATTCAAGTTGTTACCAATGCTAGGGTGAATTAGAGTGATTGAGATACCATGAAAAAAAAAAGTTGAAAAAGAAAAAGAGATAAAAAAAAATGGTAGTTACCAAAAAAAAAAAAAATTTGAGACCAGACCATTTGACCAAAAGGAATAAATTCAATAAAGTCGACCACTGGTACCCTTGTATATGCCAGTTGTGTTGACCTAGAGTTAGGTTATCGACCACTGGTACCCTTGTATATGCCAGTGTGTTGATATTAGTCAGACTAGTATCTCAATCCATTAGGATAGGTTCATTTTGGCGGAGGCCTTCAGACAGATATGGGAAACGCCGTTCACTTAGTAAACATCAAAACCATACATGTTTTTCTATATCCATCTTCTTGATCTATCCATGTGATTAGTTTTGACTCCGAATATGATGTCCATAGTGCAACTATCTGAGTAGAGCTCTGTCACTTTATATGAATTTTAGTATGCTTGAGTGCAAACTCGTGTACAGCAATTGGAATTTCGCATCAGGGTACTTCTTCCTGTAGTCAATAAGTATGCCAACCAAGGAGATTCTTTAGTGCCTTCCAAGGTTCTGCGTAGATAGCTAAGGTCTGGAGTACAGGTTTTGTGGGTGTATCTCTGGTAAGCCCTCCCGAGACTATAACTCGGCCACTAGGGCCACCTAGGGGTTTAAAGGCTTATTGCATATGCTAAATGCAATCGACGATGCCTGCGACAGTGAGTTAGGATTTTATTTTGTAGTTTTGATTTGCTCGGGACTAGCAAATAATAAGTTTGGGGGTATTTGATAGACGCATTTATGTGTCTAATATATCTCAATTGTATATAGTGTTAGTGCTCGATTCTATACTTATTTGGTTATTTTATTTATTTGTAGGTGTTTTTAGAAGAATAAGGATTTGCGGCGAAATTGGCTGAAAATGCGGCGTTTGGACCTCCGTTGATAGAGTACCGGAAGCGCCCCAGAAGTGTACCGGAAGTACCCCAGAAATACCCCGGAGGAACCCCGAAAAAAAGTGCGGAAAATGCCCCAGAGGACACTTGCTATACGGACCCTTGATTTTGGATAAGGGGTAACCTAATTACTAAGGGGTGACCCATTTCCAGGCATCTGCTAAAGGGAGACCAGCCACAGATAAGGGGAGGTCAACTTCTCAAATTCAAAAGAAAATTTTGGCGGGAAAAAAGGCAGCAGCGTCAACAGTTTTGGATCAAGGATTTGAGCGACCTAGCAGGCGATTCAATGGGCAAATTTGGTACCCAAGGACTCTGCAAGACATAAGGGACCTGTTAAAAGCGATTAGACCCATCTAATTGGGCTGGATAAGTCAGAAAATCCACACAAAGTCAAGACAGTGCACACGGTTTCTGTTTAGGGTTTGAGATTAGTTTGAGAGATTTATGGGATATCTTGCGTGGGATATACATCAAAACAGTTGGGTAAAAGTCCTAGAAGATATTTGAGACGAGAGAATAGCTAGAAACAGCCTGTAACGCAACAAGAAGAAGATTATTCTTCAAACAACCCGTAAAGAATAATGGAGATTTCCAAGGGGTTTGATCGAGTTTCAAGGGGATTTAAAGCCTATAAATAGTTGGTTTTATGTCAGAGAAGGGGCATGAAGAGTTTGGGGTCGATACAGAGCCAGGAGGAGCGAAGAAGAAGGAGTAGCAGCAATGTTCACCTGCTGCTGCTGCTGCCATTAAAAAGCTTCAAGAACACGAAGAACAGACTCTCCAGGACAGTCTTATTTTCAGCAGCTTCAGAACAGTCTTATTTTCAGCAGCTCAACAGAAGAGAGGTGTCGCAGTTCGCTGCAGTTTTCTGTTGTCGTTCTTTTCTGGACGTGTTTTGTGAGTCTCAGAACTACTATTTTATAACTTTTGACTCTTTTAATTACACTTTGAGCTTTGAATTAATATGTTGAGTGCGTGATTGATATGAATAGCTAACCCCAATACTGGGATGATGGAGGAAACCATTCTTTATGCATGAGTAATTTTATTTAATTCTTTTATGACTATTTGCACTATTATGAATGGAATTATGATTTTTATTGATTATTTGTGATTTTGTCTGATGATGTATGCTTAATCCATGAGATTATTGATGCATCATGCTTATGATTTACATATAATACTTACAAAATCTATGTTTGGCAAAGTAAGAGTCGATATTTGTTATCAATATAAGCTTTAATTGTCTAGAATTAATAATTGAATCGCATGAGTATAAGAATTGGTGAAATCCTGAGTCCCAGTATCTCTTGATCCTGTGACAATTTTGTATATATTTTTGTTTTTAAATCTATTCAAGTCCGAGCATCGAATCCGTATTTATCGCAATCGAAGTACTACAACAGTGACAGGGGCAGAAGACACTTGTCTGACACGAGCAGGCATCTCAACCACCCTCATTAAACACTCTGAGCAGTATACGTGTCGATCAACCCGTGGAACGAGCGAGGATGTCTCTGCGTGATCAAGTGGAAAACGCAGACCTCTGCGTGATGGACACAAGACACTAGAAGATAAGGTTCCAACGGCCTTCAGAGATGGGTCCCACACTCTAACCCTATAAATACCCCCTCTCCACCAAGAGGAAGGGGGATCGGAAAAATCAGGAAGGAAAGGAGAGAGATTACGAGTGTAAGTTAATCCTTTAGAAGAGAAAATACATGTAAACCCAAAAGTCATTCGACTAAACGACCAAAAGTCATGCAAGCGGGTTACTGTCTGCCTTAAGGTGATAATTGTTTGAGGACGAACCGGACTGTCTTCATTTTCCTAGTAAAGGGCAAGGCCTGGCCTAAACAAGATAAGGACTCGGATTTCATCACCATTTCCTTCTTGCCCGCCTTAGGAAAACGAAACCAAACGAGAACCTAAGCCTAAAATTTTGAATAGAACGAGACCAATAGGGTAACGAGCTTAATAGGAAACTCGTTCGAAAAATATTGGTTGCTCTTTAAGCACATTTCAAAGTTCATGATGGTTTCTGTGAGTTGAATGCGTGACTGCGCTGCCTTGTGATAGCGGTGAGGCCTTGGGTATCAAAGCTCCACTGAGCTTCCCTCGCCTCGATTCAACTTACATTAGCTCGGATTGATTCCAGAGGGGTGTGCTCAAATTGTAACGAATTCCTTTTCGAAGGAATAGAAGCTGGTCTAGAAAACAATCTAAGTGGAGCCATCATGCTTTTTGTTTGCTAGATTCTATAGGTTTGATTTGGTCGAGTCGGACTTGTTTGTGATTGCGTAGAATTCCCCTGCAATTAAGAATGTCGAACTGGTATGATAGAAGCCAATACAATGAATATCGACCTGAATTTGAATATGGACATCATCAGTATTATGACCATAGTGAGAATAGTGACTGGGGACGTCAACCTTTTCAAGGTTATGGTTCATACCATGGTGAGCCCAATTACTATCCGCACGCGCATCAGTCATACGAGCAAGAAGATTATAATACTAGTTCTTCGTCTTTAGAGGATACAATCAAAATTTTGAAAAGTAGTCCTTATTATGATCCTTCAGTTCCTATTCCTTCTCTAGAAGAGACTCTCAGGAATTTAGCTAAGTCATCACGTCAGTTAGCTGAATCGACGTATAAATTAGATGAGGTGAATAATGTAGTTATGGACGAAAGAACTGCAACAACAACTGAATCTGTAGAAGATATCCTCAATAGATTAACTCAAAACTTAGATCCTACACTAAGGGAACTTTCTTTGGAAGAGACCCTTGAGAGGATAGCTGAGTCGACACGTAGACTTGAGTTAGAGACGAATGAAAGTATTGCTCGAAATAACTTGAATTGCCAATATAGTGTATCCAATAATACCCTTGAGAATGAAGATACTTTTTCACATAATCAAGATAACGAGGTTATAATTGGTAACACTACTTATTTAGATAAGGTTCAATCATCTTCGTACTATTATGATGATGAGGATAGTAGTGATGAAGAATCTGAAACATGTAGGCATAGTAATCAGGAATCTAGTAATCCAATTGAGCTTTATAGTGATTATATTATTTCTACTTCAAATCCAAATAATTTTTATGATTATTCACCTATTCGGGATACCACCGTTTTAGACGATGTAGTTTTTCCTTTTGATTACGAAGCCGATAGTGGTTTAGAGGAACGGGTTCATTTCGAAAATACTGTTTTAGAGTCTAGCGACTTAGAAACAATAGTCTTGGAAGAAGAAGATAGACCCGTAGAGATGAGTAAAGATGCACTACCTGATAATAACTTAGAAGAATCTCTTGAATATTTTAAGGACTCTGAAGATACGGAAATTCAAGAAAAAATTAGAGGTCTATCTAGAGAAACTGAAAACTCTAAGTTTGGGGGTGATTATCACTTCCCTAGTGCCTTACCTTTAACTCTCAGAAAGTCCCCACACTTAGGACTTGACATCAATGCCTCAACCATTTTACAAGATTACTTTCATACTCGTTTTCCTGAACCTAGTGATGTCCATAAGGAAGTTCAGTTGTTAGAAACCCATCCTCTGGTTGATGAGGTTAGACCAGGCTATGATACTAAGATCGACTTTGTTTTCCCACCAAATATTTTTCAAACAATTGTGGAAACAATTGTTCTCCAGGACAGTCTTATTTTCAGCAGCTTCAGAACAGTCTTATTTTCAGCAGCTCAACAACAGAAGAGAGATGTCGCAGTTCGCTGCAGTTTTCTGTTGTCGTTCTTTTCTGGACGTGTTTTGTGAGTCTCAGAACTACTATTTTATAACTTTTGACTCTTTTAATTACACTTTGAGCTTTGAATTAATATGTTGAGTGCGTGATTGATATGAATAGCTAAACCCCAATACTGGGATGATGGAGGAAACCATTCTTTATGCATGAGTAATTTTATTTAATTCTTTTATGACTATTTGCACTATTATGAATGGAATTATGATTTTTATTGATTATTTGTGATTTTGTCTGATGATGTATGCTTAATCCATGAGATTATTGATGCATCATGCTTATGATTTACATATAATACTTACAAAATCTATGTTTGGCAAAGTAAGAGTCGATATTTGTTATCAATATAAGCTTTAATTGTCTAGAATTAATAATTGAATCGCATGAGTATAAGAATTGGTGAAATCCTGAGTCCCAGTATCTCTTGATCCTGTGACAATTTTGTATATATTTTTGTTTTTAAATCTATTCAAGTCCGAGCATCGAATCCGTATTTATCGCAATCGAAGTACTACAACACCTCTTCATAGTAATCCGCGGGTATAACAAGGGATGGTTCTCCATCAATCAGAGTAGGATTAGGTAAACTAGTAATATCAACTCCTGTTGGTTTTAGGGTTTGTTTTGCCCTTACCTTGTCCGCAAAGGATTGGTGTTGCTGAATCCGTGATGAACTAGGATTATTTTCTACCATATTGAATCCGTGATGAACTATGAAACCTACGTGAAAAAAAACTAAACTCTAGTGTTTTCGCCAGAGTTTCTCTTTCCTCTCATGTTTCCTCTTGATTGAATTTTTTATACGTTCGATGAAGGAGGGTTGGGTTTAACTCAGATGAGTATTATAAACAAGGCTTTACTTATGGGTCTTTGGTGGAAAATCCGCAAATCTAATAAAATTTGGGTTCGATTTCTTCGAGCAAATTTTTTTAAGAGGAATGGAGAGTTGGTCCAATATGAAAAATCTTCTATTCTCCCTGGTATCAAATGGTTTACTCTTTGGTGGAGGAGAATGCTAAGGTCCTGGTTGGGGATGGTCGCAATACTTCTTTATACTTTGATGTTTGGGTTGGGGAGGAGTCCATAGCCGAAATTCTTGAAGATTACTCTTTGGATCGTTCGGTTTTGGTAGGTGATATGCTTACTAATGGCGCTGGGAACTTGAATGAGGATTATCATAATAGTTTGTTAGCTGCTGGAATTGTTATGACAGATTTTCCTAGGCCGTTAAATGGAGAGGATAGTATGATTTTGAAACCCAGCTATGATGGTGTTTTTACTGTCAGATCTGCTAAAGCTATAATTCGCAAGAAGTTTCCAAAGATGGAAGGTGCAAACTTGTTATGGAGGCAGGAAATTCATCCCGCTCTTGCTGCGAGAAACTGGAAGATCTAAGGGGCGCCTGTGCTACCTTGGATAAAGTTCAAAGCCGTTTTAAAATTCAGATTGCTAACAAGTGTTGTTTGTGTAATTATGAAGAGGAGACGTTGGATCATATTATGTGGCATTGTTCGTTTGCGGACAAAGCTTGGAAATGGATTGCAGACATTTTTGGTGTTCATTCGCATCTGCAGCTGACAACTGCGTACAAGGCAGCAAGGGGGAGAAGTGGAATGTTCAAGGAGCTGTGGTTGTTGACAAATTTAATAGTGCGATCGGAGTTGTGGCAGACTAGGAACATATTTGTTTATGAGAACAAAAAACTGTGTTTAACCAAGTGCAGGATTACTCAAGAAGGCTTAAGGGATTCGTGCACAATTCTGTGGAGGATCTCAAAGTGTTGGATTTCTTTAAAGTGGCACATAGGCGAGTGAAATTTCATGAACCTGTTGAATGTAGCTGGATTGTACCGGAGATGGATGAGCTGCTGCTCTGCTGCGACGATGCTGCTTGTGGGAATCCGGGGGTGGATGGAGCTGGTGTGGTGGCGCGAGACCATGGAGCTAATGTTGTTGGAGCAATGAGTATAGGTTTGGGTATTACTACAAATTACCTGGTTGAAATTTATGGCATTATTATTGGGCTGGAATGGGCGTTACAGTGGGTTTTTTTTTTTGAGAGTTTGCATTCGTTCAGACTCAAAGAGTGAAATTATGGCTTTTTCTTCTTCTTCTCTTCCGTGGTTTGCACGTCAGCGTTGGAGTCAAATTTCTTCAAATTTTGAAAATATTCGTTTTGAGCATTCTTTTACAGAAGCTAATTTTGCAGCGGATAACATGGAAAAGAGAGGTTGTGACCTTCCTAATGAGGAAGGTACACACTATACCGGAAGACCGGATTTTCTAAATTCTGTTGAGTACCCAAATGTAACTTATTTTCGTTTCAAATAGGCTTCAAGATTTTGGGGTCTCTTTGGCCTCTTTTCTTGTAGCTTATTTTGTTGTACATCTTCGCTATTTTTAATACAATTTGGATTTACCAAAAAAAATCTTTCTATTTGTGTTGGCTTTGTCTTTCTATTTGATTCAAGATAGATGAAATTTGTTAGGATTTGGATTAATTCTGCTTGGTCTTTCGTCCTTCTTTTATTGTGAAATTTGACTTCCTGCATATATTCTTGAATCAACATAAATAGAAATGCAATTTATACTAGACGTACTGCCTTAGAACATATTAATTGTGATTACAATACATTTTCAAACTTTTTCTGTTAAAGATTAGTTTATCTAGTTTACAATTTAGTCTCAGAAATAAACTTCCGACTTATAACGAAGTGTGCAGACTTTTTTTAGTTAACGTATAAAAAATCAACATTTTTTTTGAACTCTTTATTTTTTGTATTGGTTTTGTCTTTCAATTTGATTCAAATAGATGAAATTTGTTAGAATTTGGATTAGTAATGGCTGGTCTTTCATCCTTCTTCTATTGTGAAATTTGATTTCCTTCATATTTTCTTGAATAAACGTACATAGAAATGCAATTTTTACTAGACGTAATTCCTTAGAACATACTATTTGTGAGTACAATACACTTTTCAAACTTTTTCTGTTAAAGATGAGTTTATCTAGTTTACAATTTAGTTTCAGAAATCAATATCAGACTTATAACGAAGTGTGTAGACTTTTTTGAGTAAACGTATATAAAATTCAACATTTTTATGAACTCTTTCTTTTTGTGTTGGCTTTGTCTTTCTATTGAGTCAAGATAGATGAAATTGTTAGGATTTGGATTAGTTATTCTTGGTCTTTCATCCTTCTTCTATTGTGAAATTTGCCTTCCTTCATATTTTCTTGAATCAACGTACATTGAAATGCAATTTTTACTAGACATAATGCTTTAGAACATATTATTTGTGATTACAATACATTTTTCAAACTTTTTTTTGTTAAAGATGAGTTTATGTAGTTTACGATTTAGTCTCAGAAATCAATTTCCCAATTATAACGAAGTGTGTAGACTTTTTTGAGTTAAAGTATATAAAATTAAAAAAAATTATGAACTCTTTCTTTTTGTGTTAGCTTTGTCTTTCTATTTGATTCAAGATAGATGAAATTTATTAGGATTTTGATTAGTTCTGCATGGTCTTTCACCTTTCTTCTATTTTGAAATTTGACTTCCTTCATATTTTCTTGAATCAACGTACATAGAATTGCAATTTTTACTAGACGTAATGCTTTAGAACATAGTATTTGTGATTACAATACATTTTTCAAACTTTTTCTGTTAAAGATGATTTTATTTAGTTTACGATTTAGTCTCAGAAATCAATTTCTGACTTATAACGAAGTGTGTAGACTTTTTTGAGTTAAAGTATATAAAATTAAAAAAATTTATGAACTCTTTCTTTTTGTGTTGGCTTTGTCTTTCTATTTGATTCAAGATAGATGAAATTTGTTAGGATTTGGATTAGTTATTCTTGGTCTTTCATCCTTCTTCTATTGTGAAATTTGCCTTCCTTCATATTTTCTTGAATCAACGTACATTGAAATGCAATTTTTACTAGACATAATGCTTTAGAACATATTATTTGTGATTACAATACATTTTTCAAACTTTTTTTTGTTAAAGATGAGTTTATGTAGTTTACGATTTAGTCTCAGAAATCAATTTCCCAATTATAACGAAGTGTGTAGACTTTTTTGAGTTAAAGTATATAAAATTAAAAAAATTTATGAACTCTTTCTTTTTGTGTTGGCTTTGTCTTTCTATTTGATTCAAGATAGATGAAATTTGTTAGGATTTGGATTAATTCTTCTTGGTCTTACATCCTTCTTCTATTATCAAAGTTGCCTTCCTTCATATTTTCTTGAATTAACGTACATAGAAATGCAATTTTCACTAGACGTAATGCTTTAGAACATATTATTTGTGATTACAATACATTTTTCAAACTTTTTCTGTTAAAGATGAGTTTATCTTGTTTACAATTTATTTTCAGAAATCAATTTCAGACTTATAACAAACTATGTAGCCTTTTTTGAGTTAACGTATGTAAAATTCAACATTTTTATGAACTCTTTTCTTTTGTGATCGCTTTGTCTTTCTATTTGATTCCTGATAGATGAAATTTGTTAAAATTTGGATTAGTTCTTCTTGGTCTTTCATCCTTCTTCTATTATGAAATTTGCCTTCCTTCATATTTTCTTGAATCAACTTACATATAAATGCAATTTTTACTAGACGTAATGCTTTAGAGCATATTATTTGTGATTACAATACATTTTTCAAACTTTTTCTGTTAAAGATGATTTTATCTAGTTTACGATTTAGTCTCAGAAATCAATTTCTGACTTATAACGAAGTGTGTAGACTTTTTTGAGTCAACGTATATAAAATTCAACATTTTTATGAACTCTTTCTTTTTGTGTTAGCTTTGTCTTTCTATTTGATTCAAGATAGATGAAATTTGTTAGGATTTGGATTAGTTCTGCTTGCTCTTTCGTCCTTCTTCTATTGTGAAATTTGACTTCCTTCATATATTGTTGAAATAACATACATAGAAATGCAATTTTTACGAGACGTACTGCCTTAGAACATATTAACTGTGATTACAATACATTTTTCAAACTTTTTCTGTTAAAGATGAGTTTATCTAGTTTACAATTTAGTCTCAGAAATCAATTCCCGACTTATAACGAAGTGTGTAGACTTTTTTGAGTTAACGTATAAAAAATCAACATTTTTATGAACTCTTTATTTTTGTATTGGCTTTGTCTTTCAATTTGATTCAAATAGATTAAATTTGTTAGGATTTGGATTAGTTCTGGCTGGTCTTTCATCATTCTTTTATTGTGAAATTTGACTTCCTTCATATTTTCTTGAATCAACATACATAGAAATGCAATTTTTACTAGACGTAATGCTTTAGAACATATTATTTGTGATTGGAATACATTTTTCAAACTTTTTCAGTTAAAGAGGAGTTTATCTAGTTTACGATTTAGTCTCAGAAATCAATTTTCGACTTATAACGAAGTGTGTAGACTTTTTTGAGTTAACGTATATAAAATTCAATATTTTTATGAACTCTTTCTTTTTGTGTTGGCTTTGTCTTTCTATTTGATTCAAGATAGATGAAATTTGTTAGGATTTGGATTAGTTCTGCATGGTCTTTCATCTTTCTTCTATTGTGAAATTTGACTTCCTTCATATTTTCTTGAATCAACATACATAGAATTACAATTTTTACTTGAGGTATTGCCTTAGAACATATTAATTGTAATTACAATACATTTTTCAAACTTTTTCTGTTAAAGATGAGTTTATCTAGTTTACAATTTAGTCTCTGAAATCAATTTCCGACTTATAACGAAGTGTGTAGACTTTTTTGAGTTAACGTATATAAAATTCAACATTTTTATGATCTCTTTCTTTTTGTGTTGGCTTTGTTTTTCCATTTGATTCAAGGTTGATGAAATTTGTTAGGATTTGGATTAGTTTTGCTTGGTCTTTCGTCCTTCTTCTATTGTGAAATTTGACTTCCTTCATATATTCTTGAATCAACATACATAGAAATTCAATTTTTACTAGACGTACTGCCTAGAAAATATTAATTGTGATTACAATACATTTTTCAAACTTTTTCTGTTAAAGATGAGTATATCTAGTTTACAATTTAGTCTCAGAAATCAACTTCCGACTTATAACGAAGTGTGTAGACTTTTTTGAGTTAACGTATAAAAAATTCAACATTTTTATGAACTCTTTATTTTTTATTGGCTTTATCTTTCAATTTGATTCAAATAGATGAAAATTGTTAGAATTTGGATTAGTTCTGGCTGGTCTTTCATCCTTTTTCTATTGTCAAATTTGACTTCCTTCATATTTTCTTGAATCAACGTACATAGAAATGAAATGTTTACTAGACGTAATGCCTTCGAACATATTATTTGTGATTACAATACATTTTTCAAACTTTTTATGTTAAAGATGAGTTTATCTAGTTTACAATTTAGTGTCAGAAATCAATTTCAGACATATAACGAAGTGTGTAGACTTTTTTGAGTTAACGTATATAAGATTCAACATTTTTGTTATCTCTTTCTTTTTGTGTTGGCTTTGTTTTTCTATTTGATTCAAGATAGATGAAATTTGTTAGGATTTGGATTAGTTCTGCTTGCTCTTTCGTCCTTCTTCTATTGTGAAATTTGACTTCCTTCATATATTGTTGAAATAACATCCATAGAAATGCAATTTTTACTAGACGTACTACCTTAGAACATATTAATTGTGATTACAATACATTTTTCAAACTTTTTCTGTTAAAGATGAGTTTATCTAGTTTACAATTTAGTCTCTGAAATCAATTTCCGACTTATAACGAAGTGTGTAGACTTTTTTGAGTTAACGCATATAAAATTCAACATTTTTATGATCTCTTTATTTTTGTGTTGGCTTTTTTTTCCATTTGATTCAAGGTTGATGAAATTTGTTAGGATTTGGATTAGTTCTGCTTGGTCTTTCGTCCTTCTTCTATTGTGAAATTTGACTTCCTTCATATATTCTTGAATCAACATACATAGAAATCCAATTTTTACTAGACGTACTGCCTCAGAACATATTAATTGTAATTACAATACATTTTAAAACTTTTTCTGTTAAAGATGAGTTTATCTTGTTTACAATTTAGTTTCAGAAATCAATTTCAGACTTATAACAAACTGTGTAGCCTTTTTTGAGTTAACGTATATAAAATTCAACATTTTTATGAACTCTTTATTTTTTATTGGCTTTGTCTTTCAATTTGATTCAAATAGATGAAATTTGTTAGAATTTGGATTAGTTCTGGCTGGTCTTTCATCCTTCTTCTATTGTGAAATTTGACTTCCTTCATATTTTCTTGAATCAACGTACATAGAAATGAAATTTTTACTAGACATAATGCTTTAGAACATATTATTTGTGATTACAATACATTTTTCAAACTTTTTCTGTTAAAGATGAGTTTATCTAGTTTACAATTTAGTCTCAGAAATCAATTTCCGACTTATAACGAAGCGTGTAGACTTTTTTGAGTTAACGTATATAAGATTCAACATTTTTGTTATCTCTTTCTTTTTGTGTCGGATTTGTTTTTCTATTTGATGCAAGATTGATGAAATTTGTTAGGATTTGGATTAGTTCTGCTTGGTCTTTCTTCCTTCTTCTATTGTGAAATTTGACTTCCTTCATATATTCTTGAATCTACATACATAGAAATCCAATTTTAAGTAGACGTACTGCCTTAGAACATATTAATTGTGATTACAATACATTTTTCAAACTTTTTCTGTTAAAGATGAGTTTATCTTGTTTACAATTTAGTTTCAGAAATCAATTTCAGACTTATAACAAACTGTGTAGCCTTTTTTGAGTTAACGTATATAAAATTCAACATTTTTATGAACTCTTTTCTTTTGTGATCGCTTTGTCTTTCTATTTGATTCCAGATAGATGAAATTTGTTAAAATTTTGATTATTTCTTCTTTGTCTTTCATCCTTCTTCTATTATGAAATTTGCCTTCCTTCATATTTTCTTGAATCAACGTACATATAAATGCAATTTTTACTAGACGTAATGCCTTCAAACATATTATTTGTGATTACAATACATTTTTCAAACTTTTTATGTTAAAGATGAGTTTATCTAGTTTACGATTTAGTCAATTTCTGACTTATAACGAAGTGTGTAGACTTTTTTGAGTTAACGTATATAAAATTCAACATTTTTATGAACTCTTTCTTTTTGTGTTGGCTTTGTCTTTCTATTTGATTCAAGATAGATGTAATTTGATAGGATTTGGATTAGTTCTGCTTGGTCTTTCGTCCTTCTTCTATTGTGAAATTTGACTTCCTTCATATATAGCTGAAATAACATACATAGAAATGCAATTGTTACTAGACGTACTACCTTAGAACATATTAACTGTGATTACAATACATTTTTCAAACTTTTTCTGTTAAAGATGAGTTTATCTAGTTTACAATTTAGTCTCAGAAATCAACTCCTAACTTATAACGAAGTGTGTAGAATTTTTTGAGTTAACATATAAAAAATCAACATTTTTATGAACTCTTTATTTTTGTATTGGCTTTGTCTTTCAATTTGATTCAAATAGATGAAATTTGTTAGGATTTGGATTAGTTCTGGCTAGTCTTTCATCCGTCTTCTATTGTGAAATTTGACTTCCTTCATATTTTCTTGAATCAACGTACATAGAAATGCAATTTTTACTAGACGTAATGCTTTAGAACATATTATTTGTGATTGGAATACATTTTTCAAACTTTTTCAGTTAAAGAGGAGTTTATCTAGTTTACGATTTAGTCTCAGAAATCAATTTCCGACTTATAACGAAGTGTGTAGACTTTTTTGAGTTAACGTATATAAAATTCAATATTTTTATGAACTCTTTCTTTTTGTGTTGGCTTTGTCTTTCTATTTGATTCAAGATAGATGAAATTTGTTAGGATTTGGATTAGTTCTGCATGGTTTTTCATCTTTCTTCTATTGTGAAATTTGACTTCCTTCATATTTTCTTGAATCAACGTACATAGAAATGCAATTTTTACTAGAGGTATTGCCTTAGAACATATTAATTGTAATTTCAATACATTTTTCAAACTTTTCTGTTAAAGATGAGTTTATCTAGTTTACAATTTAGTCTCAAAAATCAATTTCCGACTTATAATGAAATGTGTAGACTTTTTGGAGTTAACGTATATAAAATTCAACATTTTTATGATCTCTTTATTTTTGTGTTGGTTTTGTTTTTCTATTTGATTCAAGATTGATGAAATTTGTTAGGATTTGGATTAGTTCTACTTGTTCTTTCGTCCTTCTTCTATTGTGAAATTTGACTTCCTTCATATATTCTTGAATCAACATACATAGAAATGCAATTTTTACTAGAGATATTGCCTTAGAACATATTAATTGTAATTACAATACATTTTTCAAACTTTTTCTGTTAAAGATGAGTTTATCTTGTTTACAATTTAGTCTCAGAAATCAACTTCCGACTTATAACGAAGTGTGTAGACTTTTTTGAGTTAACGTATAAAAAATTCAACATTTTTATGAACTCTTTATTTTTTATTGGCTTTGTCTTTAAATTTGATTCAAATAGATGAAATTTGTTAGAATTTGGATTAGTTCTGGATGGTCTTTCATCCTTCTTCTATTGTGAAATTTGACTTCCTTCATATTTTCTTGAATCAACGTACATAGAAATGCAATTTTTACAAGACGTGATGCTTTAGAACATATTATTTGTGATTACAATACATTTTTCAAACTTTTTCTGTTAAAGATGAGTTTATCTAGTTTACAATTTAGTCTCAGAAATCAATTTCCGACTTATAACGAAGTGTGTAGACTTTTTTGAGTTAACGTATATAAGATTCAACATTTTTGTTATCTCTTTCTTTTTGTGTTGGCTTTGTTTCTCGATTTGATTCAAGATTGATGAAATTTGTTAGGATTTGGATTAGTTCTTCATATTGATGAAATTTCGTCCTTCTTCTATTGTGAAATTTGACTTCCTTCATATATTCTTGAATCTACATACATAGAAATCCAATTTTTAGTAGACGTACTGCCTTAGAACATATTAATTGTGATTACAATACATTTTCAAATTTATTCTGTTAAAGATGAGTTTATCTAGTTTACAATTTAGTTTCAGAAATCAATTTCAGACATATAACGAAGTCTGTAGACTTTTTTGAGTTAACGTATATAAAATTCAACATTTTTATGAACTCTTTTCTTTTGTGTTCGCTTTGTCTTTCTATTTGATTCCAGATAGATGAAATTTGTTAGGATTTGGATTAGTTCTTCTTGGTCTTTAATCCTTCTTCTATTATGAAATTTGCCTTCCTTCATATTTTCTTGAATCAACGTACATAGAAATGCAATTTTTACTAGACCTAATGCTTTAGAACATATTATTTGTGATTACAATACATTTTTCAAACTTTTTCTGTTAAAGACGATTTTATCTAGTTTACGATTTAGTCTCAGAAATCAATTTCTGACTTATAACGAAGTGTGTAGACATTATGAATTAAGGTATATAAAATTCAAAATTTTTATGAACTCTTTCTTTTTGTGTTGGCTTTGTTTTTCTATTTGATTCAAGATTTATGAAATTTGTTAGGATTTGGATTAGTTCTGCTTGGTCTTTCATCCTTCTTCTATTGTGAAATTTTACTTCCTTTATATTTTCTTGAATCGACGTACATAGAAATGCAATTTTTACTAGAGGTATTGCCTCAGAACATATTAATTGTAATTACAATACATTTTTCAAACTTTTTCTGTTAAAGATGAGTTTATCTAGTTTACAGTTTAGTCTCAGAAATCAATTTCCGACTTATAACGAAGTGTGTAGACTTTTTTGAGTTAACGTACATAAAATTCAGCATTTTTATGAACTCTTTCTTTTTGTGTTGGCTTTGTCTGTCTATTTGATTCAAGATAGATGAAATTTGTTAGGATTTGGATTAGTTCTGCTTGGTCTTTCATCCTTCTTATATTTTGAAATTTGCCTTCCTTATATTTTCTTGAAATCAATATACATAAAAATTCAATTTTTATTAGACGTAATGCTTTAGAACATATTATTTGTGATTACAATACATTTTTCAAACTTTTTCTGTTAAAGATGAGTTTATCTAGTTTACGATTTAGTCTCAGAAATCAATTTCCGAGTTGTAGACTTTTTTTGAGTTAACGTATATAAAATCTCAGAACTCTTTTAGTTGTGTTGGCTTTGTCTTTCTATTTGATTGAAGATAGATGAAATTTGTTAGGATTTGGATTAGTTACGCATGGTCTTTAATCCTTTTTCTATTGTGAAATTTGACTTCCTTCATATTTTCTTGAAACAACGTACATAGAAATGCAATTTTTACTAGACGTAATGCCTTAGAACATATTATTGTGACTACAATACATTCTTCAAACTTTTTCTGTTAAAGATGAGTTTATCTAGTTTACAATTTAGTTTCAGAAATCAATTTCAGACATATAACGAAGTGTGTAGACTTTTTTGAGTTAACGTTGATCGATGTCGTATACGTCAATAATAAATTACTTTCTCACTACTCGAAATATAAAATATAGCAAGGGTAAGAAAGGATCGTTCCCACAGAGAGGTCTTAGATTGTCAAGTTTTTTCGGTTTCCTATAAATAACAATGGGGGATTTCTGATTTTTATGTAAAGGAAAATAAACTAAAAGCAAATAATGAAATAACCAAGCAAATCAATAAGATGAAGATATTGGTCAAGGATTAGTTTTCATTCACAAACATGAATTTGTAACAATAACTAGAATTGAAATTTAATCTCAACTTTTATCAAAAGTCCTAGGATACCTTGATCGCAAGAATATCCCGCTAATTTTCTCTTGTCATCAACAAACACATTAAAAGATGCGAAAGTGAATTCTTCCTAGAAAGCAACCTAAAGTGTAAAAGCACAATTAAGTTTAACTCCCTAAGAGCACTAAGTTCTATGAAATAAGACTAATCAATGCAAACGAACGTGTAAAAGCACTAATCCGTTTTAACAAAGGTTATGATCCACATGTGACTACTAGGATGTATCACTACAAGCAATAATCACAATTATGCTACGTGTATTCAAGGTGTATCACGTTTACGTATAATAAACCCTAAACTAGCAATAGATATGATTACGAGTTCTACCAATTTGCAACTTGACAAAACTAACAATCAATCATACATGGCGATATTTCTAGCGAATCATAATCGACAAAACATGGAGACAAAACTAATTTATTGAATGAAAATCCATATTTGGAAATCCAACTTATTACTTAACCAATAATAAAATCTAGGTACTCATGGCATAGGAGTTCATCACAAGAAGAAAAATAATAGTTTCCATCTTTCTAAACCCTAGGCTAAAAGTAGAAGAGAAGATAATCCCTCATGGAGATATCTAGGTTTAGCGAAAGAGTTTTCTATTTATATGTTTCATCCAATCCAAAAAGGATACTCTTTCCAATATTAGGTCTTCTCAAAACCCATCTCCAAGTGGTCCACCAAGCCCATGTGTGAGAAATATGTCTCTGGAATTTTGGGTCCAAAACTGGTTGCCGGATTGCTGACGTCATTGCCGGAATCTGACCGTAAATTGACCGCTGGCTACCTGAGTTCACTCGACGTTGGTAGAATATTCCGTTAGATTCCGTTACAGTTAACCGCTGATCTAACGGTCTTCTGTTAGTCAACTGGGTCAAGGGGAGAAAGTGAGTTAGCCACCGAGTCAGCATCTTACTCGGCTAACTGGTCTTACTCAGCTGAGTCGGATCTGGAGTCACCGAGTCGACTCACCATATTGGAGAATCAGACAGAGTTTCCTCTGTTTCTGGCTGATTTCCGGCCATTTTTCAGGCCCATTTTTGGTCTTCTCCTGTTAAGAATCCTAACATACATCTATTGTAGCTTCATTTGCAGCATTTCATTCACATCATCAACAACTCCTCAGCTAATTCATTGCAGCTTAACCTCATCACTCAACTCCAATTTCTCCCTGTACTTCAGCTCTGCCTCATACTCTTCCCAGCAATTTCAGCTCACAATCAGTTGTTGCAGGAACATCTCAGCTGCATCCATCTCCTTCAGCAGCATCACCACCAACACTTTGTTACTCCAGCTACAACCCCACCAGACAAACACTTCCACCAGCTTCTTGTATTGCACCTGCAGTCTCCTTGAGCTTCAATCGTTCTCCCCATTACAGTAATACCCTTCAAATCACTTCATCCATTCCTGTATACCTCACATCCATAACCTTCAACTAACGGCAGTAGCCACAGACATTTCGAACTCAGCATCACCATCCAATCATCAACAGCTTCATATAAACGGCAAATACCAAACCCAGATCCATTCATACCCCCAGAATCCATCTCAATTCAGCTCCTCAATCTTCTCCGGCAGCAACACCACCAGATAACCTTAGTTCTTGGCTTGAATCTCTATCAAGAACTCATGAATTTGAATTCTAACAAATACCCATCTCTGATGCTTCTTGTACTCAATTTCTCACAGATTCCAGCAAACCCATCTGCTCATATCAATCGAGACAATGATTAACCCATCTTCAATTTCAGAACAAATCGAAACCTTACTTCACTCTTCATCATCTCAACACAATTTATTTCAGCAGAGACCCATTTTCAGATTCAACTTCAATCTTCTTCTGCCATCGAATTAAAAGCAGATCCCCTTGTCCAATTTCAATTATCCTTTCTCATCTCAGACGAATCTAAGACAAACCCATCTTCGATTCCTTCTCTTGGTTCCATTAATCAACACCACCAAACCCTTGAATCCATCTCTCAAACCATCTCTCAAACTCAATTGAACCCTAGATGTTACTTACAGCATCAGAGAAGAATAGAGAAAGGGAAAAGGGGGAAAATGACCCTAATTCCTCAATTTCGATCTAGATAAGGCCTTGTGAAGTGGGGTTGCTGTTTGCACCCCGAGAGTCGATACGGGTCACTTAGTAGTAGCCCCTTAACCTGTGATTGGCTCCAGATAGCACTTGTGCAGGGAATGACAATTTGGCCCTTCTTGCGCCAACTTGGGCGATTTCTTCTTTTCAATGCTTTATAGAGCCGTGTGCTTGCTAGATTCTCCTCCGTTCACGCCTCGTGCCTCTAAGTAAAGCTTTTTGCTCATATTTCTCCTTTTTTTCGCCATATGACTCCAAAACACCTATAAAACTCAAAATCAATCATAAGATACATAATTTACAAGAAAACTCGCGAAGAAATCATAAACAATAGATAAATATTAAGGTGTTTAGGACACCTATCAAATTCCCCCACACTTAGACTCTGCTAGTCCTCGAGCAAATCAAACAAAACAATTCTAAATCATACATACAACTCTGTCTCGCCGAGGATACGGTTACTCTTAGCATGAATAACAGGCCTTTAAACCTCTAGGTGTCCCTAGTGGACGAGTTATAGTCTCGTGAAGGTTTACAAGAGGTATACCTACAAAACCTTTTCTTCCAAAATCCAGCTACTTGTGACAATTTAATGACACTAAACATTTTTTTATTCGATGGCATACAGTCAATGATTACATGAGGAAGTACCCACTTTCAAATCCAATTCATAAATTAGTAATACAGTTTTATCAAAAAGTTGAACACAACCACAATACTCGGAATCGAATCAACCACAATCACATGAAAATATTAAGAAGATGGATATAGAAAGTAGATGGTGGCGAACTGTTGACTAAGGTGGACGATGTTTCCCATATCTGTCTGAAGGTCACTGCCAAAACAAACCTAAAAATCCTATTGGATTGAGCTACTAGTCTGAATTCTAATATCAACATAGCTGGCATATACAAGGGAACCAGCGGTCGACAAACTTAATTCTAGATCAATTCACTGGCATATACAAGGGAACCAGTAATCGATTTTATTCAATACAATAATAATATTTTTATTTTTTTGACATCATGATTGGATCTTGTGGATCCAAGCGCATGTTTCTTGTCAGCAGATTACATGATAGTTCCCTTGGATCCTGCACTCCACGCTTGCTTAGGCGACGGAGACAGGGAGAACACACGCATATTGCTTTATCCAAGTGTCATATTTATTCCTTTTGATCAATTGGTCGGGCTTTTTTTTTTGTAGTAACTCAATCACTCTATTTCATCCTACCAGTGATAACAATTCGATGTTTGTGCCCCACCAATTCACTTAGAGAAACAATAGATAAATATGAAAAAATAAAAATAGAACGTGATATGGTGACGACTCCGAGATATGGTGACAACTAACATGCTATTTATTCTTATATTTTGTTCGTTTTCATATGAATAGACTCTACTAATGGGTTCCTCAACTCCTACAACCACGATGTTTCCATTAGTGTAAGGTTCAAGTTGATAGACTTAGGAGTTTATCATCTTTTTTTTTTGTTTTTCTTATCAACACAAGCGAAAACTAACAAGGCTAAAAAAACTCTATATGAGAACACTCCCCCACACTTAAACTTTACATTTTCCTCAATGTAAATTGAATCGTCCAAAGAAAGTCAAGGTGGGAAATCTTATAACATGATATATATACACAATAAGAAAATAAAATGCATAATAAAAAATGATACTCCAACTCATAGCTATTTCTGAACAATAGAGGATAAACACTAAACAAGCTATTTAGTTGGCATCTAATCTCAACTCAACCAATATATATACCTCATCGTCAAGAAAAAAATTCCATCTACTTAGAAAGGCTAGTGTTTATTCTAAATTGTTCAAAAATCTCTAAAAATTGGAGTTTTAATATGCAAATATCCAAAATAAGAAATAAAGATAAAAGACTTGAAAAATAAAAAGATAGAGATAGATACACAAAACCAGTGGGTTGCCTCCCGCTTAGCGCTTGGTTTAAAGTCGTCAGCCCGACTTGCAAGATGCATTCCCCATGCACCAATAATCTGAAAAGTTGGGGATCCTCCCATAGAACCTGTTTTGGAAACACTAGCTTCACACAAATAATCTGAAAAGTTGGCTTTGTCTTTCTATTTGATTCAAGATAGATGAAATTTGTTAGGATTTGGATTAGTTATGCATGGTCTTTCATCTTTCTTCTATTGTCAAATTTGACTTCCTTCATATTTTCTTGAATCAACGTACATAGAAATGCAATTTTTACTAGACGTAATGCCTTAGAACATATTATTTGTGATTGCAATACATTTTTCAAACTTTTTCTGTTACAGATGAGTTTATCTAGTTTACAATTTAGTCTCAAAAATGAATTTCCGACTTATAACGAAGTGTGTAGACTTTTTTGAGCTAACGTATATAAAATTCAACATTTTTATGATCTATTTATTTTTGTGTTGGCTTTGTTTTTCTATTTGATTCAAGATTGATGAAATTTGTTAGGATTTGGATTAGTTCTGCTTGGTCTTTCGTCCTTCTTCTATTGAGAAATTTGACTTCTTTCATATATTCTTGAAATCAACATACATAGAAATCCAATTTTTACTAGACGTACTGCCTTAGAACATATTAATTGTGATTACAATACATTTTTCAAACTTATTCTGTTAAAGATGAGTATATCTAGTTTACAATTTAGTCTCAGAAATCAATTCGACTTATAACGAAGTGTGTAGACTTTTTTGAGTTAACGTATTAAAAACTCAACATTTTTATGAACTCTTTATTTTTTATTGGCTTTGTATATTAATTTGATTCAAATAGATGAAATTTGTTAGAATTTGGATTAGTTCTGGCTGGTCTTTCATCCTTCTTCTATTGTAAAATTTGACTTCCTTCATATTTTCTTGAATCAACGTACATAAAAATGCAATTTTTACTAAACGTAATGCCTTCGAACATATTATTTGTGATTACAATACATTTTTCAAACTTTTTCTGTTAAAGATGAGTTTATCTAGTTTACAATATAGTGTCAGAAATCAATTTCACACTTATAACGAAGTGCGTAGACTTTTTTGAGTTAACGTATATAAAATTCAACATTTTTATGAACTCTTTCTTTTTGTGTTGGCTTTGTCTTTCTATTTGATTCAAGATAGATGAAATTTGTTAGGATTTGGATTAGTTCTTCTTGGTCTTTCAGCCTTCTTATATTTTGAAATTTGCCTTCCTCATATTTTTTTGAATCAACCTACATGGAAATTCAATTTTTACTAGACGTAATTCTTTAGAACATATTATTTGTGATTACAATACATTTTTCAAACTTTTTATGTTAAAGATGAGTTTATCTAGTTTACGATTTAGTCTCAGAAATCAATTTCCGACTTGTAGACTTTTTTGAGTTAACGTATATAAAATTCAAAATTTTATGAACTCTTTTATTTGTGTTGGCTTTGTCTTTCTATTTGATTGAAGATAGATGAAATTTGTTAGGATTTGGATTAGTTATGCATGGTCTTTAATCCTTCTTCTATTGTGAAATTTGACTTCCTTCATATTTTCTTGAATCAACGTACATAGAAATGCAATTATTACTAGACGTAATGCTTTAGAACATATTATTTATGATTGGAATACATTTTTCAAACTTTTTCAGTTAAAGAGGAGTTTATCTAGTTTACGATTTAGTCTCAGAAATCAATTTCCGACTTATAACGAAGTATGTAGACTGTAGTATATAAAATTCAATATTTTTATGAACTCTTTCTTTTTGTGTTGGCTTTGTCTTTCTATTTGCTTCAAGATAGATGAAATTTGTTAGGATTTGGATTAGTTCTGCATGTTCTTTCATCTTTCTTCAATTGTGAAATTTGACTTCCTTCATATTTTCTTGAATCAACGTACAAAGAAATGCAATTTTTACTAGAGGTATTGCCTTAGAACATCATAATTGTAATTACAATACATTTTCAAACTTTTCTGTTAAAGATGAGTATATCTAGTTTACAATTTAGTCTCAGAAATCAACTTCCGACTTATAACGAAGTGTGTAGACTTTTATGAGTTAACGTATTAAAAACTCAACATTTTTATGAACTCTTTATTTTTTAATGGCTTTGTCTTTGAATTTGATTCAAATAGATGAAATTTGTTAGAATATGAATTAGTTATGGCCGGTCTTTCATCCTTCTTCTATGATGAAATTTGCTTTCCTTCATATTTTCTTGAATCAACGTACATAGAAATGCAATTTTTACTAGACGTAATGCTTTAGAACATATTATTTGTGATTGCAATACATTTTTCAAACTTTTTCTGTTAAAGATGAGTTTATCTAGTTTACGATTTAGTCTCAGAAATCAATTTCCGACTTATAACGAAGTGTGTAGACTTTTTTGAGTTAACGTACATAAAATTCAACATTTTTATGAACTCTTTCTTTTTGTGTTGGATTTGTCTTTCTATTTGATTTAAGATAGATGAAATTTGTTAGGGTTTGGATTAGTTCTTCTAGGTCTTTCATCCTTCTTCTACTATGAAAATTGCTTTCCTTTATATTTTCTTGAATCAACGTACATAGAAATGCAATTTTTACTAGATGTAATGCTTTAGAACATATTATTTGTGATTGCAATATATTTTTTCAACTTTTTCTGTTAAAGATGAGTTTATCTAGTTTACGATTTAGTCTCAGAAAACAATTTCCGACTTATAAGGAAGTGTGTAGACTTTTTGAGTTAACGTATATAAAATTCAATATTTTTATGAACTCTTTTTTTTTATTGGCTTTGTTTTTCTATTTGCTTCAAGATAGATGAAATTTGTTAGGATTTGGATTAGTTCTGCATGGTCTATCATCTTTCTTCTATTGTGAAATTTGACTTCCTTCATATTTTCTTGAATCGACTTACATAGAAATGCAATTTTTACTAGAGGTACTGCCTTAGAACATATTAATTGTGATTACAATATATTTTTCAAACTTATTCTGTTGAAGATGAGTATATCTAGTTTAAAATTTAGTCTCAGAAATCAACTTCCGACTTATAACGAAGTGTGTAGACTTTTTTGAGTTAACGTATTAAAAACTCAAATTTTTTATGAACTCTTTATTTTTTATTGGATTTGTCTTTCAATTTGATTCAAATAGATGAAATTTGTTAAAATATGGATTAGTTATGGCTGGTCTTTCATCCTTCTTCTTTTGTGAAATTTGACTTCCTTCATATTTTCTTGAATCAACGTACATAGAAATGCAATTTTTACTAAACGTAATGCCTTCAAACATATTATTTGTGATTACAATACATTTTTCAAACTTTTTCTGTTAAAGATGAGTTTATCTAGTTTACAATTAGTGTCAGAAATCAATTTCATACTTATAACGAAGTATGTAGACTTTTTTGAGTTAACGTATACAAAATTCAACCTTTTTATGAACTCTTTCTTTTTGTGTTGGCTTTGTGTTTCTATTTGATTCAAGATAGATGAAATTTGTTAGGATTTGGATTAGTTATGCATGGTCTTTAATCCTTCTTCTATTGTGAAATTTGACTTCCTTCATATTTTCTTGAATCAACGTACATAGAAATGCAATTTTTACTAGACGTAATGCTTTAGAACATATTATTTGTGATTAAAATACATTTTTCAAACTTTTTCTGTTAAAGATGAGTTTATCTAGTTTACAATTTAGTGTCAGAAATTAATTTCAGACTTATAACGAAGTGTGTAGACTTTTTTGAGTTAACGTATATAAAATTCAACATTTTTATGAACTCTTTCTTTTTGTGTTGGCTTTGTCTTTCTATTTGCTTCAAGATAGATGAAATTTGTTAGGATTTGGATTAGTTATGCATGGTCTTTAATCCTTCTTCTATTTTGAAATTTGACTTCCTTCATATTTTCTTGAATCAACGTACATAGAAATGAAATTTTTACTAGACGTAATGCCTTTGAACATATTATTTGTTACTACAATACATTTTTTCAAGCTTTTTCTGTTAAAGATGAGTTTATCTAGTTTACAATTTAGTTTCAGAAATCAATTTCAGACATGTAACGAAGTGTGTAGACTTTTTTGAGTTAACGTACTTAAAATTCAACATTTTTATGAACTCTTTATTTTTGTGTTGGCTTTGTCTTTCTATTTCATTCAAGATAAATGAAATGTGTTAGGATTTGGATTAGTTCTACAGGGTCTTTCATCCTTCTTCTAGTGTGAAATTTGACTTCCTTCATATTTCTTGAGTCAACGTACATAGAAATGCAATTTTTGCTAGAGCTATTGCCTTAGAACATATTAATTGTAATTACAATACATTTTTCAAACTTTTTCTGTTAAAGATGAGTTTATCTTGTTTACAATTTAATCTCAGAAATCAACTTCCGACTTATAACGAAGTGTCTAGACTTTTTTGAGTTAACGTATATAAAATTCAACATTTTTATGAACTCTTTCTTTTTGTGTTGGCTTTGTCTTTCTATTTGATTCAAATAGTTGAAATTTTTTAGAATTTGGATTCGTTCTGGCTGGTCTTTCTTCCTTCTTCTATTGTGAAATTTGACTTCCTTCATATTTTATGGAATCAACGTACATAGAAAAGCAATTTTTACTAGACATAATGCCTTAGAACATATTATTTGTGATTACAATACACTTTTCAAAAAATTTCTGTTAAAGATGAGTTTATCTAGTTTACAATTTAGTTTCAGAAATCAATTCAGACTTATAACGAAGTGCGTAGACATTTTTGAGTTAACGTATATAAAATTCAACATTTTTATGAACTCTTTTCTTTTATGTTCGTTTTTCTTTCTATTTGATTCTAGATCGATGAAATTTGTTAGGATTTGGATTAGCTCTTCTTGGTCTTTCATCCTTCTTCTATTATGAAATTTGACTTCCTTCATATATTCTTGAATCAACGTACATAGAAATACATTTTTTACTAGACGTAATGCCTTCGAACATATTATTTATGATTACAATACATTTTTCAATCTTTTTCTGTTAAAGATGAGTTTATCTTGTTTACAATTTAATTTCAGAAATCAACTTCCCACTTATAACGAAGTGTCTAGACTTTTTTGAGTTAACGTATATAAAATTCATCATTTTTATGAACTCTTTGTTTTTGTGTTGGCTTTGTCTTTCAAATTGATTCAAATAGATGAAATTTTTTAGAATTTAGGTTCGTTCTGGCTGGTCTTTCATCCTTCTTCTACTGTGAAATTTGACTTCCTTCATATTTTCTGGAATCAACGTACATAGAAATACAATTTTTACTAGACGTAATGCCTTAGAACATATTATTTGTGATTACAATACAGTTTTCAAACTTTTTCTGTTAAAGATGAGTTTATCTTGTTTACAATTTAATCTCAGAAATCAACTTCCGACTTATAACGAAGTGTCTAGACTTTTTTGAGTTAACGTATATAAAATTCAACATTTTTATGAACTCTTTCTTTTTGTGTTGGCTTTGTCTTTCAATTTGATTCGAATAGATGAAATTTTTTAGGATTTGGATTAGTTCTGGCTGGTATTTCATCCTTCATCTATTGTGAAATTTGACTTCCTTCATATTTTCTTGAATCAACGTACATAGAAATGCAATTTTTACTAGACGTAATGCTTTAGAACATATTATTTGTGATTGCAATACATTTTTCAAACTTTTTCTGTTAAAGATGAGTTTATCTAGTTTACGATTTAGTCTCAGAAATAAATTTCCGACTTATAACGAAGTGTGTAGACTTTTTTGAGTTAACGTATATAAAATTCAACATTTTTATGAACTCTTTCTTTTTGTGTTGGCTTTGTCTTTCTATTTGCTTCAAGATAGATGAAATTTGTTAGGATTTGGATTAGTTATGCATGGTCTTTAATCCTTCTTCTATTTTGAAATTTGACTTCCTTCATATTTTCTTGAATCAACGTACATAGAAATGAAATTTTTACTAGACGTAATGCCTTTGAACATATTATTTGTTACTACAATACATTTTTTCAAGCTTTTTCTATTAAAGATGAGTTTATCTAGTTTACAATTTAGTTTCAGAAATCAATTTCAGACATGTAACGAAGTGTGTAGACTTTTTTGAGTTAACGTACTTAAAATTCAACATTTTTATGAACTCTTTATTTTTGTGTTGGCTTTGTCTTTCTATTTCATTCAAGATAAATGAAATGTGTTAGGATTTGGATTAGTTCTACAGGGTCTTTCATCCTTCTTCTAGTGTGAAATTTGACTTCCTTCATATTTCTTGAGTCAACGTACATAGAAATGCAATTTTTACTAGATCTATTGCCTTAGAACATATTAATTGTAATTACAATACATTTTTCAAACTTTTTCTGTTAAAGATGAGTTTATCTTGTTTACAATTTAATCTCACAAATCAACATCCGACTTATAACGAAGTGTCTAGACTTTTTTGAGTTAACGTATATAAAATTCAACATTTTTATGAACTCTTTCTTTTTGTGTTGGCTTTGTCTTTCAATTTGATTCAAATACTTGAAATTTTTTAGAATTTGGATTCGTTCTGGCTGGTCTTTCTTCCTTCTTCTATTGTGAAATTTGACTTCCTTCATATTTTATGGAATCAACGTACATAGAAAAGCAATTTTTACTAGACATAATGCCTTAGAACATATAATTTGTGATTACAATACACTTTTCAAAAAAATTCTGTTAAAGATGAGTTTATCTAGTTTACAATTTAGTTTCAGAAATCAATTTCAGACTTATAACGAAGTGCGTAGACATTTTTGAGTTAACGTATATAAAATTCAACATTTTTATGAACTCTTTTCTTTTATGTTCGTTTTTCTTTCTATTTGATTCCAGAACGATGAAATTTGTTAGGATTTGGATTAGCTCTTCTTGGTCTTTCATCCTTCTTCTATTATGAAATTTGACTTCCTTCATATATTCTTGAATCAACATACATAGAAATCCAATTTTTACTAGACGTACTGCCTTAGAACATATTAATTGTGATTACAATACATTTTTCAATCTTATTCTATTAAAGATGAGTATATCTAGTTTACAATTTAGTCTCAGAAATCAACTTCCGACTTATAATGAAGTGTGTAGACTTTTTTAAGTTAACGTATTAAAAATTCCACATTTTTATGAACTCTTTGTTTTTTATTGGCTTTGTCTTTCGATTTGATTCAAATACATGAAATTTGTTAGAATTTGGATTAGTTCTGGCTGGTCTTTCATCCTTCTTCTATTGTGAAATTTGACTTCCTTCATATTTTCTTGAATCAACGTACATAGAAATGCATTTTTTACTAGACGTAATGCCTTCGAACATATTATTTATGATTACAATACACTTTTCAAACTTTTTCTGTTAAAGATGAGTTTATCTTGTTTACAATTTAATCTCAGAAATCAACTTCCGACTTATAACGAAGTGTCTAGACTTTTTTGAGTTAACGTATATAAAATTCAACATTTTTATGAACTCTTTCTTTTTGTGTTGGCTTTGTCTTTCAATTTGATTCGAATAGATGAAATTTTTTAGGATTTGGATTAGTTCTGGCTGGTATTTCATCCTTCATCTATTGTGAAATTTGACTTCCTTCATATTTTCTTGAATCAACGTACATAGAAATGCAATTTTTACTAGACGTAATGCTTTAGAACATATTATTGGTGATTGCAATACATTTTTCAAACTTTTTCTGTTAAAGATGAGTTTATCTAGTTTACGATTTAGTCTCAGAAATAAATTTCCGACTTATAACGAAGTGTGTAGACTTTTTTGAGTTAACGTATATAAAATTCAACATTTTTATGATCTCTTTCTTTTTGTGTTGGCTTTGTTTTTCTATTTGATTCAGGAATGATGAAATTTCTTAGGATTTGGATTAGTTCTGCTTGGTCTTTCGTCCTTCTTCTATTGAGAAATTTGACTTCCTTCATATATTCTTGAAATCAACATACATAGAAATCCAATTTTTACTAGACGTACTGCCTTAGAACATATTTAATTGTGATTACAATACATTTTTCAAACTTATTCTGTTAAAGATGAGTATATCTAGTTTACAATTTAGTCTCAGAAATCAACTTCCGACTTATATCGAAGTGTGTAGACTTTTTTGAGTTAACGTATTAAAAAGTCAACATTTTTACGAACTCTTTATTTTTTATTGGCTTTGTCTTTGATTCAAATAGATGAAATTGGTTAGAATATGGATTAGTTATGGATGGTCTTTCATCCTTCTTCTATTGTGAAATTTGACTTCCTTCATATTTTCTTGAATAACCGTACATAGAAATGCAATTTTTACTAAACGTAATGCCTTCGAACATATTATTTGTGATTAAAATACATTTTTCAAAATTTTTCTGTTAAAGATGAGTTTATCTAGTTTACAATTTAGTGTCAGAAATTAATTTCAGACTTATAACGAAGTGTGTAGAATTTTTTGAGTTAACGTATATAAAATTCAACATTTTTATGAACTCTTTCTTTTTGTGTTGGCTTTTTCTTTCTATTTGATTCAGGATAGATGAAATTTGTTAGGATTTGGATTAGTTCTTCTTGGTCTTTCATCCTTCTTATATTTTGAAATTTGTGTTCCTCATATTTTCTTGAATCAACGTACATAGAAATTCAATTTTTACAAGACGTAATGCTTTAGAACATATTATTTGTGATTACAATACATTTTCAAACTTTTTCTGTTAAAGATGATTTTATCTAGTTTACGATTTAGTCCCAGAAATCAATTTATGACTTATAACGAAGTGTGTAGACTTTTTTGAGTTAAAGTATATAAAATTCAAATTTTTTTGAACTCTTTCTTTTTGTGTTGGCTTTGTCTTTCAATTTGATTCAAATAGATGAAAGTTTTTAGAATTTGGATTAGTTCTGCATGGTCTTTCATCCTTCTTCTTTTGTGAAATTTGACTTCCTTCATATTTTCTGGAATCAACGTACATAAAAATGCAATTTTTACTAGACGTAATGCCTTAGAACATATTATTTGTGATTACAATACATTTTTCAAACTTTTTCTGTTAAAGATGAGTTTATCTAGTTTACAATTTAGTTTCAGAAATCAATTTCAGACTTATAACGAAGTGTGTAGAGTTTTTTGAGTTAACGTACAAAAAATCAACATTTTTATGAACTCTTTATTTTTATATTGGATTTGTCTTTCAATTTGATTCAAATAGATGAAATTTGTTAGGATTTGGATTAGTTCTAGCTGGTCTTTCATCCTTCTTCTATTGTGAAATTTGACTTCCTTCATATTTTCTTGAATCAACGTACATAGAAATGCCATTTTTACTAGAGGCCTTAGAACATATTAATTGTAATTACAATACATTTTTCAAACTTTTTCTGTTAAAGATGAGTTTATCTAGTTTACAATTTAGTCTCAGAAATCAATTTCCGACTTATAACTAAGTGTGTAGACTTTTTTGAGTTAACGTATATAAAATTCAACATTTTTATGATCTCTTTTTTTTGTGTTGGCTTTGTTTTTCTATTTGATTCAAGATTGATGAAATTTTTTTAGGATTTGGATTAGTTCTGCTTGGTCTTTCATCCTTCTTCTATTGTGAAATTTGACTTCCTTCATATATTCTTGAATCAACATACATAAAAATCCAATTTTTACTAGACGTACTGCCTTAGAACATATTAATTGTGATTACAATACATTTTTCAATCTTATTCTATTAAAGATGAGTATATATAGTTTACAATTTAGTCTCAGAAATCAACTTCCGACTTATAACGAAGTGTGTAGACTTTTTTGAGTTAACATATTACAAATTCCACATTTTTATGAACTCTTTATTTTTTATTGGCTTTGTCTTTCGATTTGATTCAAATAGATGAAATTTGTTAGAATTTGGATTAGTTCTGGCTGGTCTTTCATCCTTCTTCTATCGTGAAATTTGACTTCCTTCATATTTTCTTGAATCAACTTACATAGAAATGCATTTTTTACTAGACGTAATGCCTTCGAACATATTATTTGTGATTACAATACATTTTTCAAGCTTTTTCTGTTAAAGATGAGTTTATCTTGTTTACAATTTAATCTCAGAAATCAACTTCCCACTTATAACGAAGTGTCTAGACTTTTTTGAGTTCACGTATATAAAATTCAACATTTTTATGAACTCTTTCTTTTTGTGTTGGCTTTGTCTTTCAATTTGATTCAAATAGATGAAATTTTTTAGAATTTGGATTCGTTCTGGCTGGTCTTTCATCCTTCTTCTACTGTGAAATTTGACTTCCTTCATATTTTCTGGAATCAACGTACACAGAAATGCAATTTTTACTAGACGTAATGCCTTAGAACATATTATTTGTGATTACAATACACTTTTCAAACTTTTTCTGTTAAAGATGAGTTTATCTAGTTTACAATTTAGTTTCAGAAATCAATTTCAGACTTATAACGAAGTGCGTAGACTTTTTTGAGTTAACGTATATAAAATTCAACATTTTTATGAACTCTTTTCTTTTATGTTCGCTTTTTCTTTCTATTTGATTCAAGATAGATGAAATTTGTTAGGATTTGGATTAGTTCTTCTTGGTCTTTCATCCTTCTTCTATTATGAAATTTGCATTCTTTCATATTTTCTTGAATCAAAGTACATAGAAATGCAATTTTTACTAGACGTAATGCTTTAGGATATATTATTTGTGATTAAAATACATTTTTCAAACTTTTTCTGTTAAAGATGATTTTATCTAGTTTACTATTTAGTATCCAAAATCAATTTCTGACTTATAACGAAGTGTGTAGACTTTTTTGAGTTAACGTATATAAAATTCAACATTTTTATGAACTCTTTCTTTTTGTGGTTGCTTTGTATTTCTATTTGATTCAAGATAGATGAAATTTGTTAGGATTTGGATTAGTTCTGCTTGCTCTTTCGTCCTTCTTCTATTGTGAAATTTGACTTCCTTCATATATTCTTGAAATAACATACATAGAAATGCAATTTTTACTAGACGTACTGCCTTAGAACATATTAATTGTGATTACAATACATTTTTCAAGCTTTTTCTGTTAAAGATGAGTTTATCTTGTTACAATTTAATCTCAGAAATCAAATTCCCACTTATAACGAAGTGTCTAGACTTTTTTGAGTTAACGTATATAAAATTCAACATTTTTATGAACTCTTTCTTTTTGTGTTGGCTTTGTCTTTCAATTTGATTCAAATAGATGAAATTTTTTAGAATTTGGATTCGTTCTGGCTGGTCTTTCATCCTTCTTCTACTGTGAAATTTGACTTTCTTCATATTTTCTGGAATCAACGTACATAGAAATGCAATTTTTACTAGACGTAATGCCTTAGAACATATTATTTGTGATTACAATACACTTTTCAAACTTTTTCTGTTAAAGATGAGTTTATCTAGTTTACAATTTAGTTTCAGAAATCAATTTCAGACTTATAACGAAGTGCGTAGACTTTTTTGAGTTAACGTATATAAAATTCAACATTTTTATGAACTCTTTTCTTTTATGTTCGCTTTTTCTTTCTATTTGATTCAAGATAGATGAAATTTGTTAGGATTTGGATTAGTTCTTCTTGGTCCTTCATCCTTCTTCTATTATGAAATTTGCATTCTTTCATATTTTATTGAATCAAAGTACATAGAAATGCAATTTTTACTAGACGTAATGCTTTAGGATATATTATTTGTGATTAAAGTACATTTTTCAAACTTTTTCGATTAAAGATGATTTTATCTAGTTAACTATTTAGTATCCAAAATCAATTTCTGACTTATAACGAAGTGTGTAGACTTTTTTGAGTTAACGTATATAAAATTCAACATTTTTATGAACTCTTTCTTTTTGTGGTTGCTTTGTCTTTCTATTTGATTCAAGATAGATGAAATTTGTTAGGATTTGGATTAGTTCTGCTTGCTCTTTCGTCCTTCTTCTATTGTGAAATTTGACTTCCTTCATATATTCTTGAAATAACATACATAGAAATGCAATTTTTACTAGATGTACTGCCTTAGAACATATTAATTGTGATTACAATACATTTTTCAAACATTTTCTGTTAAAGATGAGTTTATCTAGTTTACAATTTAGTCTCAGAAATCAACTCCCGACTTATAACGAAATGTGTAGATTTTTTGAGTTCACGTATAAAAAATCAACATTTTTATGAACTCTTTATTTTTGTATTGGCTTTGTCTTTCAATTTGATTCGAATAGATGAAATTTGTTAGGATTTGGATTAGTTTTGGCTGGTCTTTCATCCTTCATCTATTGTGAAATTTGACTTCCTTCATATTTTCTTGAATCAACGTACATAGAAATGCAATTTTTACTAGACGTAATGCTTTAGAACATATTATTTGTGATTGCAATACATTTTTCAAATTTTTTCTGTTAAAGATGAGTTTATCTAGTTTACGATTTAGTCTCAGAAATCAATTTCCGACTTATAACGAAGTGTTTAGACTTTTTTGAGTTAACGTATATAAAATTCAACATTTTTATGATCTCTTTCTTTTTGTGTTGGCTTTGTGTTTCTATTTGATTCAAGACTGATGAAATTTGTTAGGATTTGGATTAGTTCTGCTTGGTCTTTCGTCCTTCTTCTATTGAGAAATTTGACTTCCTTCATATATTCTTGAAATCAACATACATAGAAATCCAATTTTTACTAGACGTATTGCCTTAGAACATATTAATTGTGATTACAATACATTTTTCAAACTTATTCTGTTAAAGATGAGTATATCTTGTTTACAATTTAGTCTCAGAAATCAACTTCCGACTTATAACGAAGTGTGTAGACTTTTTTGAGTTAACGTATTAAAAACTCAACATTTTTATGAACTCTTTATTTTTTATTGGCTTAGTCTTTCAATTTGATTCAAATAGATGAAATTTGTTAGAAAATGGATTAGTTATGGCTGGTCTTTCATCCTTCTTCTATTGTGAAATTTGACTTCCTTCATATTTTCTTGAATAACCGTACATGGAAACGCAGTTTTTACTAAACGTAATGCCTTCGAACATATTATTTGTGAATAAAATACATTTTTCAAACTTTTTCTGTTAAAGATGAGTTTATCTAGTTTACAATTTAGTGTCAGAAATTAATTTCAGACTTATAACGAAGTGTGTAGACTTTTTTGAGTTAATGTATATAAAATTTAACATTTTTATGAACTCTTTCTTTTTGTGTTGGCTTTGTCTTTCTATTTGCTTCAATATAAATGAAATTTGTTAGGATTCGGATTTGTTCTGCATGGTCTTTCATCTTTCTTCTATTGTGAAATTTGACTTCCTTCATATTTTCTTGAATCAACGTACATAGAAATGCAATTTTTACTACAGATATTGCCTTAGAACATATTAATTCTAATTACAATACATTTTTCAAACTTTTTCTGTTAAAGATGAGTTTATCTAGTTTACTATTTAGTCTTAGAAATCAATTTCCGACTTATAACGAAGTGTGTAGACTTTTTTGAGTTAACGTATATAATATTCAACATTTTTATGATCTCTATTTTTTGTGTTGGCTTTGTTTTTCTATTTGATTCAAGATTGATGTAATTTGTTAGGATTTGGATTAGTTCTGCTTGGTCTTTCGTCCTTCTTCTATTGTGAAATTTGACTTCCTTCATATATTCTTGAATCAACATACATAGAAATCCAATTTTTACTAGAAGTACATCCTTAGAACATATTAATTGTGATTACAATACATTTTTCAATCTTATTCTATTAAAGATGAGTATATCTAGTTTACAGTTTAGTCTCAGAAATCAACTTCCGACTTATAACGAAGTGTGTAGACTTTTTTAAGTTAACGTATTAAAAATTCCACATTTTTATGAACTCTTTATTTTTTATTGGCTTTGTCTTTCGATTTGATTCAAATAGATGGAATTTGTTAGAATTTGGATTAGTTCTGGCTGGTCTTTCATCCTTCATCTATTGTGAAATTTGACTTCCTTCATATTTTCTTGAATCAACGTACATAGAAATGCAATTTTTACTAGACGTAATGCTTTAGAACATATTATTTGTGATTGCAATACATTTTTCAAACTTTTTCTGTTAAAGATGAGTTTATCTAGTTTATGATTTAGTCTCAGAAATCAATTTCCGACTTATAACGAAGTGTGTAGACTTTTTTGAGTTAACGTATATAAAATTCAACATTTTTATGAACTCTTTCTTTTTGTGGTTGCTTTGTCTTTCTATTTGATTCAAGATAGATGAAATTTGTTAGGATTTGGATTAGTTCTGCTTGCTCTTTCGTCCTTCTTCTATTGTGAAATTTGACTTCCTTCATATATTCTTGAAATAACATACATAGAAATGCAATTTTTACTAGACGTAATGCCTTAGAACATATTAATTGTGATTACAATACATTTTTCAAACATTTTCTGTTAAAGATGAGTTTATCTAGTTTACAATTTAGTCTCAGAAATCAACTCCCGACTTATAACGAAATGTGTAGATTTTTTGAGTTAACGTATAAAAAATCAACATTTTTATGAACTCTTTATTTTTGTATTGGCTTTGTCTTTCAATTTGATTCGAATAGATGAAATTTGTTAGGATTTGGATTTGTTTTGGCTGGTCTTTCATCCTTCATCTATTGTGAAATTTGACTTCCTTCATATTTTCTTGAATCAACGTACATAGAAATGCAATTTTTACTAGACGTAATGCTTTAGAACATATTATTTGTGATTGCAATACATTTTTCAAATTTTTTCTGTTAAAGATGAGTTTATCTAGTTTACGATTTAGTCTCAGAAATCAATTTCCGACTTATAACGAAGTGTGTAGACTTTTTTGAGTTAACGTATATAAAATTCAACATTTTTATGATCTCTTTCTTTTTGTGTTGGCTTTGTGTTTCTATTTGATTCAAGACTGATGAAATTTGTTAGGATTTGGATTAGTTCTGCTTGGTCTTTCGTCCTTCTTCTATTGAGAAATTTGACTTCCTTCATATATTCTTGAAATCAACATACATAGAAATCCAATTTTTACTAGACGTATTGCCTTAGAACATATTTATTGTGATTACAATACATTTTTCAAACTTATTCTGTTAAAGATGAGTATATCTTGTTTACAATTTAGTCTCAGAAATCAACTTCCGACTTATAACGAAGTGTGTAGACTTTTTTGAGTTAACGTATTAAAAACTCAACATTTTTATGAACTCTTTATTTTTTATTGGCTTAGTCTTTCAATTTGATTCAAATAGATGAAATTTGTTAGAAAATGGATTAGTTATGGCTGGTCTTTCATCCTTCTTCTATTGTGAAATTTGACTTCCTTCATATTTTCTTGAATAACCGTACATGGAAACGCAGTTTTTACTAAACGTAATGCCTTCGAACATATTATTTGTGAATAAAATACATTTTTCAAACTTTTTCTGTTAAAGATGAGTTTATCTAGTTTACAATTTAGTGTCAGAAATTAATTTCAGACTTATAACGAAGTGTGTAGACTTTTTTGAGTTAATGTATATAAAATTTAACATTTTTATGAACTCTTTCTTTTTGTGTTGGCTTTGTCTTTCTATTTGCTTCAATATAAATGAAATTTGTTAGGATTCGGATTTGTTCTGCATGGTCTTTCATCTTTCTTCTATTGTGAAATTTGACTTCCTTCATATTTTCTTGAATCAACGTACATAGAAATGCAATTTTTACTACAGATATTGCCTTAGAACATATTAATTCTAATTACAATACATTTTTCAAACTTTTTCTGTTAAAGATGAGTTTATCTAGTTTACTATTTAGTCTTAGAAATCAATTTCCGACTTATAACGAAGTGTGTAGACTTTTTTGAGTTAACGTATATAATATTCAACATTTTTATGATCTCTATTTTTTGTGTTGGCTTTGTTTTTCTATTTGATTCAAGATTGATGTAATTTGTTAGGATTTGGATTAGTTCTGCTTGGTCTTTCGTCCTTCTTCTATTGTGAAATTTGACTTCCTTCATATATTCTTGAATCAACATACATAGAAATCCAATTTTTACTAGAAGTACAGCCTTAGAACATATTAATTGTGATTACAATACATTTTTCAATCTTATTCTATTAAAGATGAGTATATCTAGTTTACAATTTAGTCTCAGAAATCAACTTCCGACTTATAACGAAGTGTGTAGACTTTTTTAAGTTAACGTATTAAAAATTCCACATTTTTATGAACTCTTTATTTTTTATTGGCTTTGTCTTTCGATTTGATTCAAATAGATGGAATTTGTTAGAATTTGGATTAGTTCTGGCTGGTCTTTCATCCTTCTTCTATTGTGAAATTTGACTTCCTTCATATTTTCTTGAATCAACGAACATAGAAATGCAATTTTTACTAGACGTAATGCCTTCGAACATATTATTTGTGATTACAATACATTTTCAAGCTTTTTCTGTTAAAGATGAGTTTACCTTGTTTACAATTTAATCTCAGAAATCAACTTCCGACTTATAACGAAGTGTCTAGACTTTTTTGAGTTAACGTATATAAAATTCAACATTTTTATGAACTCTTTCTTTTTGTGTTGGCTTTGTCTTTCAATTTGATTCAAATAGATGAAATTTTTTAGAATTTGGATTCGTTCTGGCTGGTCTTTCATCCTTCTTCTACTGTGAAATTTGACTTCCTTCATATTTTCTGGAATCAACGTACATAGAAATGCAATTTTTACTAGACGTAATGCCTTAGAACATATTATTTGTGATTACAACACACTTTTCAAATTTTTTCTGTTAAAGATGAGTTTATCTAGTTTACAATTTAGTTTCAGAAATAAATTTCAGACTTATAACGAAGTGCGTAGACTTTTTTGAGTTAACGTATATAAAATTCAACATTTTTATGAACTCTTTTCATTTATGTTCGCTTTTTGTTTCTATTTGATTCCAGATAGATGAAATTTGTTAGGATTTGGATTAGTTCTTCTTTGTATTTCATCCTTCTTCTATTATGAAATTTGCATTCTTTCATATTTTCTTGAATCAAAGTACATAGAAATGCAATTTTTACTAGACGTAATGCTTTAGGATATATTATTTATGATTAAAATATACTTTTCAAACTTTTTCTGTTAAAGATGATTTTATCTAGTTTTCGATTTAGTATCAAAAATCAATTTCTGACTTATAACGAAGTGTGTAGACTTTTTTGAGTTAACGTATATAAAATTCAACATTTTTATGAACTCTTTCTTTTTGTGGTTGCTTTGTCTTTCTATTTGATTCAAGATAGATGAAATTTGTTAGGATTTGGATTAGTTCTGCTTGCTATTTCGTCCTTCTTCTATTGTGAAATTTGACTTCCTTCATATATTCTTGAAATAACATACCTAGAAATGCAATTTTTACTAGACGAACTGCCTTAGAACATATTAATTGTGATTACAATACATTTTTCAAACATTTTCTGTTAAAAATGAGTTTATCTAGTTTACAATTTAGTCTCAGAAATCAACTGCCGACTTATAACGAAATGTGTAGATTTTTTGAGTTAACGTATAAAAAATAAACATTTTTATGAACTCTTTATTTTTGTATTGGCTTTGTCTTTCAATTTGATTCGAATAGATGAAATTTGTTAGGATTTGAATTAGTTCTGGCTGGTCTTTCATCCTTCTTCTATTGTGAAATTTGACTTCCTTCATATTTTCTTGAATCAACGTACATAAAAATGCAATTTTTACTCGACGTAATGCTTTAGAACATATTATTTGTGATTGCAATACATTTTTCAAACTTTTTCTGTTAAAGATGAGTTTATCTAGTTTACGATTTAGTCTCAGAAATCAATTTCCGACTTATAACGAAGTGTGTAGACTTTTTTGAGTTAACGTATATAAAATTCAACATTTTTATGATCTCTTTCTTTTTGTGTTGGCTTTGTTTTTCTATTTGATTCAAGATTGATGAAATTTGTTAGGATTTGGATTAGTTCTGCTTGGTCTTTCGTCCTTCTTCTATTGAGAAATTTGACTTCCTTCATATATTCTTGAAATCAACATACATAGAAATCCAATTTTTACTAGACGTACTGCCTTAGAACATATTAATTGTGATTACAATACATTTTTCAAACTTATTCTGTTAAAGATGAGTATATCTAGTTTACAATTTAGTCTCAGAAATCAACTTCCGACTTATAACGAAGTGTGTAGACTTTTTTGAGTTAACGTATTAAAAACTCAGAATTTTTATGAACTCTTTATTTTTTATTGGCTTTGTCTTTCAATTTGATTCAAATAGATGAAATTTGTTAGAATATGGATTAGTTATGGCTGGTCTTTCATCCTTCTTCTATTGTGAAATTTGACTTCCTTCATATTTTCTTGAATAACCGTACATAGAAATGCAATTTTTACTAAACGTAATGCCTTCGAACATATTATTTGTGATTAAAATACATTTTTCAAACTTTCTCTGTTAAAGATGAGTTTATCTAGTTTACAATTTAGTGTCAGAAATTAATTTCAGACTTATAACGAAGTGTGTAGACTTTTTTGAGTTAACATATATAAAATTCAACATTTTTATGAACTCTTTCTTTTTGTGTTGGCTTTTTCTTTCTATTTGATTCAGGATAGATGAAATTTGTTAGGATTTGGATTAGTTCTTCTTGGTCTTTCATCCTTCTTATATTTTGAAATTTGTGTTCCTCATATTTTCTTGAATCAACGTACATAGAAATTCAATTTCTACTAGACGTAATGCTTTGGAACATATTATTTGTGATTACAATACATTTTCAAACTTTTTCTGTTAAATATGAGTTTGTCTAGTTTACGATTTAGTCCCAGAAATCAAGTTCTGACTTATAACGAAGTGTGTAGACTTTTTTGAGTTAACGTATATAAAATTCAAAAAAATTTGAACTCTTTCTTTTTGTGTTGGCTTTGTCTTTCAATTTGATTCAAGTAGATTAAAGTTTTTAGAATTTGGATTAGTTCTGGCTGGTCTTTCATCCTTCTTCTATTGTGAAATTTGACTTCATTCATATTTTCTTGAATTAACGTACATAGAAATGCAATTTTTACTAGACGTAATGCCTTAGAACATATTATTTGTGATTACAATACATTTTTCAAACTGTTTCTGTTAAATATGAGTTTATCTAGTTTACAATTTAGTTTCAGAAATAAATTTTAGACTTATAACGAAGGGTGTAGACTTTTTTGAGTTAACGTACAAAAAATCAACATTTATATGAACTCTTTATTTTTGTATTGGCTTTGTCTTTCAATTTTATTCAAATAGATGAAATTTATTAGGATTTGGATTAGTTCTAGCTGGTCTTTCATCCTTCTTCTATTGTGAAATTTGACTTCCTTCATATTTTCTTGAATCAACGTACATAGAAATGCAATTTTTACTAGACGTAATGCTTTAGAACATATTATTTGTGATTGCAATACATTTTTCAAACTTTTTCTGTTAAAGATGAGTTTGTCTAGTTTACGATTTAGTCTCAGAAATCAATTTCCTACTTATAACGAAGTGTGTAGACTTTTTGAGTTAACGTGTATAAAATTCAATATTTTTATGAACTCTTTCTTTTTGTGTTGGCTTTGTCTTTCTATTTGCTTAAAGATAGATGAAATTTGTTAGGATTCGGATTAGTTCTGCATGGTCTTTCATCTTTCTTCTATTGTGAAATTTGACTTCCTTCATATTTTCTTGAATCAACGTACATAGAAATGCAATTTTTACTAGAGGTATTTCCTTAGAACATATTAATTCTAATTACAATACATTTTTCAAACTTTTTCTGTTAAAGATGAGTTTATCTAGTTTACAATTTAGTCTCAGAAATCAATTTCCGACTTATAACGAAGTGTGTAGACTTTTTTGAGTTAACGTATATAAAATTCAACATTTTTATGATCTCTATTTTTTGTGTTGGCTTTGTTTTTCTATTTGATTCAAGATTGATGGAATTTCTTAGGATTTGGATTAGTTCTGCTTGGTCTTTCGTCCTTCTTCTTTTGTGAAATTTGACTTCCTTCATATATTCTTGAATCAACATACATAGAAATCCAATTTTTACTAGACGTACTGCCTTAGAACATATTAATTGTGATTACAATACATTTTTCAATCTTATTCTATTAAAGATGAGTATATCTAGTTTACAATTTAGTCTCAGAAATCAACTTCCGACTTATAACGAAGTGTGTAGACTTTTTTGAGTTAACGTATTAAAAATTCCACATTTTTATGAACTCTTTATTTTTTATTGGCTTTGTCTTTCGATTTGATTCAAATAGATGGAATTTGTTAGAATTTGGATTAGTTCTGGCTGGTCTTTCATCCTTCTTCTATTGTGAAATTTGACTTCCTTCATATTTTCTTGAATCAACGAACATAGAAATGCAATTTTTACTAGACGTAATGCCTTCGAACATATTATTTGTGATTACAATACATTTTTCAAGCTTTTTCTGTTAAAGATGAGTTTATCTTGTTTACAATTTAATCTCAGAAATCAACTTCCGACTTATAACGAAGTGTCTAGACTTTTCTGAGTTAACGTATATAAAATTCAACATTTTTATGAACTCTTTCTTTTTGTGTTGGCTTTGTCTTTCAATTTGATTCAAATAGATGAAATTTTTTAGAATTTGGATTCGTTCTGGCTAGTCTTTCATCCTTCTTCTACTGTGAAATTTGACTTCCTTCATATTTTTTGGAATCAACGTACATAGAAATGCAATTTTTACTAGACGTAATGCCTTAGAACATATTATTTGTGATTACAACACACTTTTCAAACTTTTTCTGTTAAAGATGAGTTTATCTAGTTTACAATTTAGTTTCAGAAATCAATTTCAGACTTATAACGAAGTGCTTAGACTTTTTTGAGTTAACGTATATAAAATTCAACATTTTTATGAACTGTTTTCATTTATGTTCGCTTTTTGTTTCTATTTGATTCCAGATAGATGAAATTTGTTAGGATTTGGATTAGTTCTTCTTTGTATTTCATCCTTCTTCTATTATGAAATTTGCATTCTTTCATATTTTCTTGAATCAAAGTACATAGAAATGCAATTTTTACTAGACGTAATGCTTTAGGATATATTATTTGTGATTAAAATATACTTTTCAAACTTTTTCTGTTAAAGATGATTTTATCTAGTTTACGATTTAGTATCAAAAATCAATTTCTGACTTATAACGAAGTGTGTAGACTTTTTTGAGTTAACGTATATAAAATTCAACATTTTTATGAACTCTTTCTTTTTGTGGTTGCTTTGTCTTTCTATTTGATTCAAGATAGATGAAATTTGTTAGGATTTGGATTAGTTCTGCTTGCTCTTTCGTCCTTCTTCTATTGTGAAATTTGACTTCCTTCATATATTCTTGAAATAACATACATAGAAATGCAATTTTTACTAGACGTACTGCCTTAGAACATATTAATTGTGATTACAATACATTTTTCAAACATTTTCTGTCAAAGATGAGTTTATCTAGTTTACAATTTATTCTCAGAAATCAACTCCCGACTTATAACGAAATGTGTAGATTTTTTGAGTTAACGTATAAAAAATCAACATTTTTATGAACTCTTTATTTTTGTTTTGGCTTTGTCTTTCAATTTGATTCGAATAGATGAAATTTGTTAGGATTTGGATTAGTTTTGGCTGGTCTTTCATCCTTCATCTATTGTGAAATTTGACTTCCTTCATATTTTCTTGAATCAACGTACATAGAAATGCAATTTTTACTAGACGTAATGCTTTAGAACATATTATTTGTGATTGCAATACATTTTTCAAATTTTTTCTGTTAAAGATGAGTTTATCTAGTTTACGATTTAGTCTCAGAAATCAATTTCCGACTTATAACGAAGTGTGTAGACTTTTTTGAGTTAACGTATATAAAATTCAACATTTTTATGATCTCTTTCTTTTTGTGTTGGCTTTGTGTTTCTATTTGATTCAAGACTGATGAAATTTGTTAGGATTTGGATTAGTTCTGCTTGGTCTTTCGTCCTTCTTCTATTGAGAAATTTGACTTCCTTCATATATTCTTGAAATCAACATACATAGAAATCCAATTTTTACTAGACGTATTGCCTTAGAACATATTTATTGTGATTACAATACATTTTTCAAACTTATTCTGTTAAAGATGAGTATATCTTGTTTACAATTTAGTCTCAGAAATCAACTTCCGACTTATAACGAAGTGTGTAGACTTTTTTGAGTTAACGTATTAAAAACTCAACATTTTTATGAACTCTTTATTTTTTATTGGCTTAGTCTTTCAATTTGATTCAAATAGATGAAATTTGTTAGAAAATGGATTAGTTATGGCTGGTCTTTCATCCTTCTTCTATTGTGAAATTTGACTTCCTTCATATTTTCTTGAATAACCGTACATGGAAACGCAGTTTTTACTAAACGTAATGCCTTCGAACATATTATTTGTGAATAAAATACATTTTTCAAACTTTTTCTGTTAAAGATGAGTTTATCTAGTTTACAATTTAGTGTCAGAAATTAATTTCAGACTTATAACGAAGTGTGTAGACTTTTTTGAGTTAATGTATATAAAATTTAACATTTTTATGAACTCTTTCTTTTTGTGTTGGCTTTGTCTTTCTATTTGCTTCAATATAAATGAAATTTGTTAGGATTCGGATTTGTTCTCCATGGTCTTTCATCTTTCTTCTATTGTGAAATTTGACTTCCTTCATATTTTCTTGAATCAACGTACATAGAAATGCAATTTTTACTACAGATATTGCCTTAGAACATATTAATTCTAATTACAATACATTTTTCAAACTTTTTCTGTTAAAGATGAGTTTATCTAGTTTACTATTTAGTCTTAGAAATCAATTTCCGACTTATAACGAAGTGTGTAGACTTTTTTGAGTTAACGTATATAATATTCAACATTTTTATGATCTCTATTTTTTGTGTTGGCTTTGTTTTTCTATTTGATTCAAGATTGATGTAATTTGTTAGGATTTGGATTAGTTCTGCTTGGTCTTTCGTCCTTCTTCTATTGTGAAATTTGACTTCCTTCATATATTCTTGAATCAACATACATAGAAATCCAATTTTTACTAGAAGTACATCCTTAGAACATATTAATTGTGATTACAATACATTTTTCAATCTTATTCTATTAAAGATGAGTATATCTAGTTTACAGTTTAGTCTCAGAAATCAACTTCCGACTTATAACGAAGTGTGTAGACTTTTTTAAGTTAACGTATTAAAAATTCCACATTTTTATGAACTCTTTATTTTTTATTGGCTTTGTCTTTCGATTTGATTCAAATAGATGGAATTTGTTAGAATTTGGATTAGTTCTGGCTGGTCTTTCATCCTTCATCTATTGTGAAATTTGACTTCCTTCATATTTTCTTGAATCAACGTACATAGAAATGCAATTTTTACTAGACGTAATGCTTTAGAACATATTATTTGTGATTGCAATACATTTTTCAAACTTTTTCTGTTAAAGATGAGTTTATCTAGTTTATGATTTAGTCTCAGAAATCAATTTCCGACTTATAACGAAGTGTGTAGACTTTTTTGAGTTAACGTATATAAAATTCAACATTTTTATGAACTCTTTCTTTTTGTGGTTGCTTTGTCTTTCTATTTGATTCAAGATAGATGAAATTTGTTAGGATTTGGATTAGTTCTGCTTGCTCTTTCGTCCTTCTTCTATTGTGAAATTTGACTTCCTTCATATATTCTTGAAATAACATACCTAGAAATGCAATTTTTACTAGACGAACTGCCTTAGAACATATTAATTGTGATTACAATACATTTTTCAAACATTTTCTGTTAAAAATGAGTTTATCTAGTTTACAATTTATTCTCAGAAATCAACTCCCGGCTTATAACGAAATGTGTAGATTTTTTGAGTTAACGTATAAAAATTCAACATTTTTATGAACTCTTTATTTTTGTATTGGCTTTGTCTTTCAATTTGATTCGAATAGATGAAATTTGTTAGGATTTGGATTAGTTCTGTCTGGTCTTTCATCCTTCTTCTATTGTGAAATTTGACTTCCTTCATATTTTCTTGAATCAACGTACATAGAAATGCAATTTTTACTCGACGTAATGCTTTAGAACATATTATTTGTGATTGCAATACATTTTTCAAACTTTTTCTGTTTAAGATGAGTTTATCTAGTTTACGATTTAGTCTCAGAAATCAATTTCCAACTTATAACGAAGTGTGTAGACTTTTTTGAGTTAACGTATATAAAATTCAACATTTTTATGATCTCTTTCTTTTTGTGTTGGCTTTGTTTTTCTATTTGATTCAAGATTGATGAAATTTGTTAGGATTTGGATTAGTTCTGCTTGGTCTTTCGTCCTTCTTCTATTGAGAAATTTGACTTCCTTCATATATTCTTGAAATCAACATACATAGAAATCCAATTTTTACTAGACGTACTGCCTTAGAACATATTAATTGTGATTACAATACATTTTTCAAACTTATTCTGTTAAAGATGAGTATATCTAGTTTACAATTTAGTCTCAGAAATCAACTTCCGACTTATAACGAAGTGTGTAGACTTTTTTGAGTTAACGTATTAAAAACTCAGAATTTTTATGAACTCTTTATTTTTTATTGGCTTTGTCTTTCAATTTGATTCAAATAGATGAAATTTGTTAGAAAATGGATTAGTTATGGCTAGTCTTTCATCCTTCTTCTATTGTGAAATTTGACTTCCTTCATATTTTCTTGAATAACCGTACATAGAAATGCAATTTTTACTAAACGTAATGCCTTCGAACATATTATTTGTGATTAAAATACATTTTTCAAACTTTCTCTGTTAAAGATGAGTTTATCTAGTTTACAATTTAGTGTCAGAAATTAATATCAGACTTATAACGAAGTGTGTAGACTTTTTTGAGTTAACGTATATAAAATTCAACATTTTTATGAACTCTTTCTTTTTGTGTTGGCTTTTTCTTTCTATTTGATTCAGGATAGATGAAATTTGTTAGGATTTGGATTAGTTCTTCTTGGTCTTTCATCCTTCTAATATTTTGAAATTTGTGTTCCTCATATTTTCTTGAATCAACGTACATAGAAATTCAATTTCTACTAGACGTAATGCTTTGGAACATATTATTTGTGATTACAATACATTTTCAAACTTTTTCTGTTAAAGATGAGTTTGTCTAGTTTACGATTTAGTCCCAGAAATCAAGTTCTGACTTATAACGAAGTGTGTAGACTTTTTTGAGTTAACGTATATAAAATTCAAAAAAATTTGAACTCTTTCTTTTTGTGTTGGCTTTGTCTTTCAATTTGATTCAAGTAGATTAAAGTTTTTAGAATTTGGATTAGTTCTGGATGGTCTTTCATCCTTCTTCTATTGTGAAATTTGACTTCATTCATATTTTCTTGAATTAACGTACATAGAAATGCAATTTTTACTAGACGTAATGCCTTAGAACATATTATTTGTGATTACAATACATTTTTCAAACTGTTTCTGTTAAATATGAGTTTATCTAGTTTACAATTTAGTTTCAGAAATCAATTTTAGACTTATAAGGAAGGGTGTAGACTTTTTTGAGTTAACGTACAAAAAATCAACATTTATATGAACTCTTTATTTTTGTATTGGATTTGTCTTTCAATTTTATTCAAATAGATGAAATTTATTAGGATTTGGATTAGTTCTAGCTGGTCTTTCATCCTTCTTCTATTGTGAAATTTGACTTCCTTCATATTTTCTTGAATCAACGTACACAGAAATGCAATTTTTACTAGACGTAATGTTTTAGAACATATTATTTGTGATTGCAATACATTTTTCAAACTTTTTCTGTTAAAGATGATTTAGTCTCAGAAATCAATTTCCTACTTATAACGAAGTGTGTAGACTTTTTGAGTTAACGTGTATAAAATTCAATATTTTTATGAACTCTTTCTTTTTGTGTTGGCTTTGTCTTTCTATTTGCTTCAAGATAGATGAAATTTGTTAGGATTCGGATTAGTTCTGCATGGTCTTTCATCTTTCTTCTATTGTGAAATTTGACTTCCTTCATATTTTCTTGAATCAACGTACATAGAAATGCAATTTTTACTAGACGTAATGCCTTAGAACATATTATTTGTGATTACAATACATTTTTCAAACTGTTTCTGTTAAATATGAGTTTATCTTGTTTACAATTTAGTTTCAGAAATCAATTTTAGACTTATAAGGAAGGGTGTAGACTTTTTTGAGTTAACGTACAAAAAATCAACATTTATATGAACTCTTTATTTTTGTGTTGGCTTTGTCTTTCAACTTGATTCAAATAGATGAAATTTTTTAGAATTTGGATTCGTTTTGGCTGGTCTTTCATCCTTCTTCTACTGTGAAATTTGACTTCCTTCATATTTTCTGGAATCAACGTACATAGAAATGCAATTTTTACTAGACGTAATGCCTTAGAACATATTATTTGTGATTACAATACACTTTTCAAACTTTTTCTGTTAAAGATGAGTTTATCTAGTTTACAATTTAGTTTCAGAAATCAATTTCAGACTTATAACGAAGTGCGTAGACTTTTTTGAGTTAACGTATATAAAATTCAACATTTTTATGAACTCTTTTCTTTTATGTTCGCTTTTTCTTTCTATTTGATTCCAGATAGATGAAATTTGTTAGGATTTGGATTAGTTCTTCTTGGTCTTTCATCCTTCTTCTATTATGAAGTTTGCATTCTTTTATATTTTCTTGAATCAACGTACATAGAAATGCAATTTTTACTAGACGTAATGCTTTAGGATATATTATTTGTGATTAAAATACATTTTTCAAACCTTTTTTGCTAAAGATGATTTTATCTAGTTTACGATGTAGTATCAAAAATCAATTTCTGACTTATAACGAAGTGTGTAGACTTTTTTGAGTTAACGTATATAATATTCAACATTTTTATGAACTCTTTTTTTTTTGTGGTTGCTTTGTCTTTCTATTTGATTCAAGATAGATGAAATTTGTTAGGATTTGGATTAGTTATGCTTGCTCTTTCGTCCTTCTTGTATTGCGAAGTTTGACTTCCTTCATATATTCTTGAAATAACATACATAGAAATGCAATTTTTACTAGACGTACTGTTTTTTTTTTTGCTAGGTCAAAAAGGTTTATTAAGCAAAAAATCGTAATTACAAGATTTACAAATTTGGAGCACCATTCTCCCTACCCCCATAAACCTAAGGGGACAAAATAACGCTTAAAAATAACAAAATTAATAACCACAAAAAATAAAATTAAAAGAAGCTACCTATATCTACAGCCAACTCCTTTCAATTTACTTCTGCTGCTACCAACTCTATACGATGCTACCAACTCTATACGATTCGCTCTTAGAAAAAATTCCATCCAGAATATCCGTGTCAAAAGCATAATTACCCAAGACATCTTCATCCACCATAAACTCTCCGTCTTCATCCTCAGAGGCAAAGTTACCAGGAACAAGCTTAATAGGAGACAACTTACTAGGATATTTTTTCTTTTGCTCCCTCTTTTCTTTGAAATATTCTCGTCTAAAAGCTGGACTTCTAATGAACTGAGCACGCACATCTTCCAACTGAATATTGCTTGCCACCTCTAATTCTTCCTTAGACAAAATATTATTCTTATCAAAAAAAATATCAACCAACCCCGCTTGAATGTCACGGGTTGGAGATTCCTCAATAGACTTGCTGGGAGAAGATTCCAAACTTGAATCAGATTGCAAAGAACGCTTTGCTATAATATTAGCAGCCTGTTTGGCAACTTTCCTAGCTTTTTTCCTTTCTAAAATGTCATCATCAACCTCACCCCAAGTTTTAGAGCCCATACTAACATCTGAATCACTAGATTCTACATGATCCTCCTCCTCCTCCTCAATAACAACATTATCAAGGCCTAACTCAGATTCTAGAACATCAAATTTGTTTTTAACCACAACTTCGATTTGCATCAACTCATCCGCAAAAGGAGTATAATCCTTCACTTCAGTAAAAGAGAAAGGAGTAAAAGAGAAAGTACCTTTGCTAGGGGATTTCTTTCCTTTCACTTCAGTCCATTCATCTTTAGAAAAGCTCTGAGCAGCCATGTCTTCCTTATTTTTACGTAAAGCTATATCTTTCTGAGCTGCAATAGTATTTTTACAATGAATAAACTTCATCTGAGCCTCACGCAATTCAGCAGCAGATTTAGCTAGCTCCTATTCCAACTGATTAGCATAAATAACATCAGTAGGAGTGTTTTTAAGATTTATCAAATCAACCACGGACTGACCTGCATGGCCTGCATTGATAGAATCTGTACGTGCATTATCTTCTTCAGCTGTAGCGCCAACAACTTCAGAAGTTTCTTTGTTCACGACTCTTATTTGGGTTTCCAACTCAGACACGGACTGAGCTGTAGAGATTTGGTTTATCCCGGACTGAGCTGTAGAGTTTTTGGTTTAACCCGGACTTTGCATGGTCTGCATGAGCAGATTGTGTACGTGCAGCAAGCGCTTCCTTGGATGCAATTTCGTTTTGCAATCTAAGCTGAGCCTCACAAACTCGATCATCCTCCTTCTCAACTGAAGCACTAACCATATTATCCTCCTTATTTTCCAGATTCAAAGACTTCTCCTCACCCTCATTAGTTTTAGCTGATTTTGCTTGCCAAACTTGGATTGTAGGTTTATGAACAATCTGTTTTTCCTTACCAGCAGCCTTCATGCTATTCTTCTTTTTGCATTCACCATCAACATGCCCAATAATATTACAAGATAAACAGAATTTAGGTGAATTTGGTATATCAACAGATTGCCAAAAATTTTTACCTCCTGCAGTGATAGAGATGCGGTCAGGAATATGCTTTGCAAAGTCTATATCTACCAAAACAGCTGCGAAGTGACCATATTCTAGATTTAGGGTTCTTTGATCCACCACAATTGGTGTTCCAAGGATTTTCCCAATAGAAAGTAATGATCTCTCAGTCCATATCTCAATAGGGAGACCAAGAAAACGTACCCAAACAGCTGCATGGGACGTTCTTTGTTTATCAGGATTAAAACCTGGGTATCAATCAATCAACCTCAGAATTTGTTGATTGACAAACCACTTTTCAGCACGAATCTTTTCCTTGTCCAATTCTGAAGATAACATAATAAAAAAGAATCCTTTGCTCATAGGTATAAACTTACACCTATTCTTAAGTTTCCATTGATTTTCAAGGATTTTTTGAACCTCAACAAACTTTAAACCTGTAGCATCCAGCCTAGCTATGAAACTATATTGAAAAGGCTTGCACCCTTCCTGATAATAATCATTAGGAATGACAAGAGATGGCTCACCCTCAACAAGAGTAGGGTTTGGTAACAAGGAAATATCAACTGAAGTTGGATTTAGGGTTTTACGTTCCCTAACTTTTTCAGCAAAAGAAACTGTTTTAGCATGGTTTTGATTTGAGCTACTAGGAAGGTTATCTAAAGAATGAATCATCATGAATCAACGTATTGATTCTGATAATCCAAAAACGTAAAACTTGAAACCCTAAACGTGAAAAAACTTGGTTTTCCAAAATCGCAAAAAAGAGAAAAAAAACGGACATTCTCTTTCCTCCTTTTCTATGTCTCTAAGGATCCCAAGACGTACTGCCTTAAAACATATTAATTGTGATTACAATACAGTTTTCAAACATTTTATGTTAAAGATGAGTTTATCTAGTTTACAATTTAGTCTAAGAAATCAACTCCCGACTTATAACGAAGTGTGTAGACTTTTTGAGTTAACGTATAAAAAATCAACATTTTTATGAACTCTTTATTTTTGTATTGGCTTTGTCTTTCAATTTGATTCGAATAGATGAAATTTGTTAGGATTTAGATTAGTTCTAGCTGGTCTTTCATCCTTCTTCTATTGTGAAATTTGACTTCCTTCATATTTTCTTGAATCAACGTACATAGAAATGCAATTTTTACTAGACGTAATGCTTTAGAACATATTATTTGTGATTGCAATACATTTTTCAAACTTTTTCTGTTAAAGATAAGTTTATCTAGTTTACGATTTGGTCTCAGAAATCAATTTCCGACTTATAACGAAGTGTGTAGACTTGTTTGAGTTAACGTATATAAAATTCAACATTTTTATGATCTCTTTCTTTTTGGGTTGGCTTTGTTTTTCTATTTGATTCAAGATTGATGAAATTTGTTAGGATTTGGATTAGTTCTGCTTGGTCTTTCGTCCTTCTTCTATTGTGAAATTTGACTTCCTTCATATATTCTTGAAATCAACATACATAGAAATCCAATTTTTACTAGACGTACTGCCTTAGAATATATTAATTGTGATTACAATAAATTTTTCAAACTTATTCTGTTAAAGATGAGTATATCTAGTTTACAATTTAGTCTCAGAAATCAACTTCTGACTTAAAACGAAGTGTGTAGACTTTTTTGAGTTAACGTACAAAAAATCAACATTTTTATGAACTCTTTATTTTTGTATTGGCTTTGTATTTCAATTTGATTCAAATAGATGAAATTTGTTAGGATTTGGATTAGTTCTAGCTGGTCTTTCATCCTTCTTCTATTGTGAAATTTGACTTCCTTCATATTTTCTTGAATCAACGTACATAGAAATGCAATTTTTACTAGACGTAATGCTTTAGAATATATTATTTGTGATTGCAATACATTTTTCAAACTTTTTCTGTTAAAGATGAGTTTATCTAGTTTACAATTTAGTCTCAGAAATCAATTTCCGACTTATAACGAAGTGTGTAGACTTTTTTTAGTTAACGTATATAAAATTCAACATTTTTATGATCTTTTTTTTTCTTGGATTTGTTTTTCTATTTGATTCAAGATTGATGACATTTGTTAGGATTTGGATTAGTTCTGCTTGGTCTTTCTTCCTTCTTCTATTGTGAAATTTGACTTCCTTCATATATTCTTGAATCAACATACATAAAAATCGAACTTTTACTAGACGTAGTGCCTTAAAACATATTAATTGTGATTACAATACATTTTTCAATCTTATTCTATTAAATATGAATATATCTGGTTTACAATATAGTCTCAGAAATCAACTTCCGACTTATAACGATGTGTGTAGACTTTTTTGAGTTAACGTATTAAAAATTCCACATTTTTATGAACTCTTTATTTTTTATTGGCTTTGTCTTTCGATTTGATTCAAATAGATTAAATTTGTTAGAATTTGGATTAGTTCTGGCTGGTCTTTCATCCTTCTTCGATTGTGAAATTTGACTTCCTTCATATTTTCTTGAATCAACGTACATAGAAATGCAATTTTTACTAGAGGTAATGCCTTAGAACATATTATTTGTGATTACAATACATTTTTCAAACTTTTTCTGTTAAAGATGAGTTTATCTAGTTTACAATTTATTGTTAGAAATCAATTTCAGACTTATAACGAAGTGTGTAGACTTTTTTGAGTTGACGTATATAAAATTCAACATTTTTATGAACTCTTTCTTTTTGTGTTGGCTCTGTCTTTCTATTTGACTCAAGATAGATGAAATTTGTTAGGATTTGGATTAGTTCTTCTTGGTCTTTCATCCTTCTTCTATTGTGAAATTTGCCATCCTCATATTTTCTTGAATCAACGTACATAGATATGCAATTTGTACTTAACGTAATGCTTTAGAACATATTATTTGTGATTACAATATATTTTTCAAACTTTTTATGTTAAAGATGAGTTTATCTAGTTTATGATTTAATCTCAGAAATCAATTTCCGACTTATAACGAAGTGTGTAGATTTTTTGAGTTAACATATATAAAATTTAAAATATTTATGAACTCTTTCTTTTTGTGTTGGCTTTGTCTTACTATTTGATTCAAGATAGATGAAATTTGTTAGGATTTGGATTAGTTATGCATGGTCTTTCATCCTTCTTCTATTGTGAAATCTTACTTCCTTCATATTTTCTTGAATCAACATACATAGAAATGCAATTTTTACTAGACGTATGCCTTAGAACATATACTTTGTGACTACAATACATTTTTCAAACTTTTTATGTTAAAGATGAGTTTATCTAGTTTACAATTTATTGTGAGAAATCAATTTCAGACTTATAACGAAGTGTGTAGACTTTTTTGAGTTGACGTATATAAAATTCAACATTTTTATGAACTCTTTCTTTTTGTGTTGGGTTTGTCTTTCTATTTGACTCAAGATAGATGAAATTTGTTAGGATTTGGATTAGTTCTTCTTGGTCTTTCATCCTTCTTATATATTGAAATTTGCCATCCTCATATTTTCTTAAATCAACGTACATAGAAATTCAATTTTTACTAGACGTAATGCTTTAGAACATATTATTTATGATTACAATACATTTTTCAAACTTTTTCTGTTAAAGATGAGTTTATCTAGTTTACCATTTAGTCTCAGAAATCAATTTCCGACTTGTAGACTTTTTTGAGTTAACGTATATAAAATTCAAAATTTTATGAACCCTTTCATTTGTGTTGGTTTGTCTTTCTATTTGATTCAAGATAGATGAAATTTGTTAGGATATGGATTAGTTATGCATGGTCTTTAATCCTTCTTCTATTGTGAAATTTGACTTCTTCATATTTTCTTGAATCAACGTACATAGAAATGCAATTTTTACTAGACGTAATGCTTTAGAACATATTATTTGTGATTGCAATACATTTTTCAAACTTTTTCTGTTAAAGATGAGTTAATCTAGTTTACGATTTAGTCTCAGAAATCAATTTCCGACTTATAACGAAGTGTGTAGACTTTTTTGAGTTAACGTATATAAAATTCAATATTTTTATGAACTCTTTCTTTTTGTGTTGGCTTTGTCTTTCTATTTGATTCAAGATAGATGAAATTTGTTAGGATTTGGATTAGTTCTGCATGGTCTTTCATCTTTCTTCTATTGTGACATTTGACTTCCTTCATATTTTCTTGAATCAACGTACATAGAAATGCAATTTTTACTAGAGTTATTGCCTTAGAACATATTAATTTTAATTACAATACATTTTTCAAACTTTTTCTGTTAAAGATGAGTTTATCTAGTTTACAATTTAGTCTCAGAAATAAATTTCCGACTTATAACGAAGTGTGTAGACTTTTTGAGTTAACGTATATGAAATTTAACATTTTTATGATCTTTTTTTTTTCTTGGCTTTGTTTTTCTATTTGATTCAAGATTGATGAAATTTGTTAATATTTGGATTAGTTCTGCTTGGTCTTTCGTCCTTATTCTATTGTGTAATTTGACTTTCTTCATATATTCTTGAATCAACATACATAGAAATCCCATTTTTACTAGACGTACTGCCTTAGTACATATTAATTGTAATTACAATACATTTTTCAAACTTATTCTGTTAAAGATGAGTATATCTAGTTTACAATTTAGTCTCAGAAATCAACTTCCGACTTATAACGATGTGTGTAGACTTTTTTGAGTTAACGTATTAAAAATTCCACATTTTTATGAACTCTTTATTTTTTATTGGCTTTGTCTTTCTATTTGATTCAAATAGATTAAATTTGTTAGAATTTGGATTAGTTCTGGCTGGTCTTTCATCCTTCTTCGATTGTGAAATTTGACTTCCTTCATATTTTCTTGAATCAACGTACATAGAAATGCAATTTTTACTAGAGGTAATGCCTTAGAACATATTATTTGTGATTACAATACATTTTTCAAACTTTTTCTGTTAAAGATGAGTTTATCTAGTTTACAATTTATTGTTAGAAATCAATTTCAGACTTATAACGAAGTGTGTAGACTTTTTTGAGTTGACGTATATAAAATTCAACATTTTTATGAACTCTTTCTTTTTGTGTTGGCTCTGTCTTTCTATTTGACTCAAGATAGATGAAATTTGTTAGGATTTGGATTAGTTCTTCTTGGTCTTTCATCCTTCTTCTATTGTGAAATTTGCCATCCTCATATTTTCTTGAATCAACGTACATAGATATGCAATTTGTACTTAACGTAATGCTTTAGAACATATTATTTGTGATTACAATATATTTTTCAAACTTTTTATGTTAAAGATGAGTTTATCTAGTTTACGATTTAATCTCAGAAATCAATTTCCGACTTATAACGAAGTGTGTAGATTTTTTGAGTTAACATATATAAAATTTAAAATATTTATGAACTCTTTCTTTTTGTGTTGGCTTTGTCTTACTATTTGATTCAAGATAGATGAAATTTGTTAGGATTTGGATTAGTTATGCATGGTCTTTCATCCTTCTTCTATTGTGAAATCTTACTACCTTCATATTTTCTTGAATTAACATACATAGAAATGCAATTTTTACTAGACGTATGCCTTAGAACATATACTTTGTGACTACAATACATTTTTCAAATTTTTTATGTTAAAGATGAGTTTATCTATTTTACAATTTAGGTTCAGAAATCAATTTTAGACTTATAACGATGTGTGTTGACTTTTTTGAGTTAACGTTTATAAAATTCAACATTTTTATGAACTCTTTCTTTTTGTGTTGGCTTTGTATTTCTATTTTGATTCAAGATGGAAGAAATTTCTTAGGATTTGAATTAGTTCTACATGGTCTTTCATCCTTCTTCTAGTCTGAAATTTGACTTCCTTCATATTTTTTTGAATCAACGTACATAGAAATGCAATTTTTACTAGAGGTATTGCCTTAGAACATAGTAATTGCAATTACAATACATTTTTCAAACTTTTTCTGTTAAAGATGAGTTTATCTAGTTTACAATTTAGTCTCATAAATCAATTTCCGACTTATAACGAAGTGTGTAGAATTTTTGGAGTTAATGTATGTAAAATTCAAAAATTTTATGAACCTTATCTTTTTGTGTTGGCTTTGTCTTTCTATTTGATTCAAGATAGATGAAATTTGTTAGGATTTGGATTAGTTCTTCTTGGTCTTTCATCTTTCTTCTATTGTTGAATTGACTTCCATCATATTTTCTTGAATCAACGTACATAGAAATGCAATTTTTACTAGACGTAATGCTTTAGAACATATTATTTGTGATTACAATACATTTTTCAAACTTTTTCTGTTAAAGATGAGTTTATCTAGTTTGCAATTTAGTTTCAAAAATCAATTTCAGACATATAACGAAGTGTGTAGACTTTTTTGAGGTAACGTACATAAAATTCCACATTTTTATGAACTCTTTCTTTTTGTGTTGGATTTGTCTTTCTATTTGCTTCAAGATAGATTAAATTTGTTAGGATTTGGATTAGTTCTACATGGTCTTTCATCCTTCTTCTAGTGTGAAATTTGACTTCCTTCATATTTCTTGAATCAACGCACATAGAAATGGAATTTTTACTTGACGTAATGCTTTAGGACATATTATTTGTGATTACAATATATTTGTCAAACTTTTTCTGTTAAAGATGAGTTTATCTAATTTACGATTTAGTCTCAGAAATATATTTCCGAGTTATAACGAAGTGTGTAGACTTTTTTTAGTTAACGTATATAAAATTCAAAATTTTATGAACTCTTTCATTTGTATTGGCTTTGTCTTTATATTCGATTCAAGATAGATGAAATTTGTTAGGATTTGGATTAGTTATGCATGGTCTTTCATCCATCTTCTATTGTGAAATTTGGCGTCCTTCATATTTTCTTGAACCAACGTATATAGAAATGCAATTTTTACTAGACGTTATGCCTTAGAACATATTATTTGTGACTACAATACATTTTTCAAACTTTTCCTATTAAAGATGAGTTTATCTAGTTTACAATTTAGTTTCTGAAATCAATTTCAGACTTATAACGAAGATGTAGACTTTTTTGAGTTAAGGTATATAAAATTCAACATTTTTATGAACTCTTTCTTTTTGTATTGGCTTTGTCTTTCTATTTGGTTCAAGGTAGATGAAATTTGTTTGGATTTGGATTAGTTCTTCTTGGTCGTTCATCCTTCTTCTATTGTGAAATTTTCCTTCCTTCATATTTTATTGAATCAACGTACATAGAAATGCTATTTTTACTAGACGTAATGCTTTAGAACATATTATTTGTGATTACAATACATTTTTCAAACTTTTTCTGTTAAAGATGAGTTTATCTAGTTTGCGGTTTAGTCTTAGAAATCAATTTCCGACTTATAACGAAGTGTGTAGAATTTTTTTAGTTAACTTATATAAAATTCAAAAATTTTATGAATTCTTTCTTATTGTATTGGCTTTGTCTTTCTATTTCAGTCAAGATAGATGAAATTTGTTAGGATTTGGATTAGTTCTGCATGGTCATTCATCCTTCTTCTATTGTGAAATTTGACTTCCTTCATATTTTCTTGAATCAACGTACATAAAAAGGGAATTTTTACTTGACGTAATTCCTTAGAACATATTATTTGTGATTACAATACATTTTCAAACTTTTTATGTTAAAGATGGTTTATCTAGTTTACGATTTAGTCTCAGAAATCAATTTCCGACTTGTTGACTTTTTTGAGTTAACGTATATAAAATTCAAAATTTTATGAACTCTTTCATTTGTGTTGGCTTTGTCTTTCTATTTGATTTAAGATAGATTTGTTAGGATTTGGAATAGTTATGCATGGTCTTTCATCCTTCTTCTATTGTGAAATTTGACTTCCTTCATATTTTCTTGAATCAACGTACATAGAAATGCAATTTTTACTAGAGGTACTGCCTTAGAACATAGTAATTGCAATTAGAATAGGTTTTTCAAACTTTTTCTGTTGAAGATGAGTTTATCTAGTTTACGATTTAGTCTCAGAAATCAATTTCCGACTTATAACGAAGTGTGTAGATTTTTTGAGTTAACATATATAAAATTTAAAAATTTTATGAACTCTTTCTTTTTGTGTTGGCTTTGTATTACTATTTGATTTAAGATAGATGAAATTTGTTAGGATTTGGATTAGTTCTGCATTGTCTTTCATCCTTCTTCTATTGTGAAATTTTACTTCCTTCATATTTTCTTGAATCAACGTACATAGAAATGCAATTTTTAGTAGACGTAATGCTTTAGAACATATTATTTGTGATTACAATACATTTTTCAAACTTTTTCTGTTAAAGATGAGTTTATCTAGTTTGCAATTTAGTTTCAAAAATCAACTTCAGACATATATAACGAAGTGTGTAGACTTTTTTTGAGGTAACGTACATAAAATTCAACATTTTTATGAACTCTTTCTTTTTGTGTTGGCTTTGTCTTTCTATTTGCTTCAAGATGGATTAAATTTGTTAGGATTTGGATTAGTTCTACATGGTCTTTCATCCTTCTTCTAGTGTGAAATTTGACTTCCTTCATATTTCTTGAATCAACGTACATAGAAATGAAATTTTTACTTGACGTAATGCTTTAGGACATATTATTTGTGATTACAATACATTTGTCAAACTTTTTCTGTTAAAGATGAGTTTATCTAGTTTACGATTTAGTCTCAGAAATCAATTTCCGAGTTATAACGAAGTGTGTAGACTTTTTTTAGTTAACGTATATAAAATTCAAAATTTTATGAACTCTTTTATTTGTGTTGGCTTTGTCTTTCTATTCAATTCAAGATATATGAAATTTGTTAGGATTTGTATTAGTTATGCATGGTCTTTCATCCATCTTCTATTGTGAAATTTGGCTTCCTTCATATTTTCTTGAATCAACGTATATAGAAATGCAATTTTTACTAGACGTTATGCCTTAGAACATATTATTTGTGACTTCAATACATTTTTCAAACTTTTCCTGTTAAAGATGAGTTTATCTAGTTTACAATTTAGTTTCAGAAATCTATTTCAGACTTATAACGAAGATGTAGACTTTTTTGAGTTAAGGTATATAAAATTCAACATTTTTATGAACTCTTTCTTTTTGTGTTGGCTTTGTCTTTCTATTTGATTCAAGATAGAAGAAATTTGTTAGGATTTGGATTAGTTCTACATGGTCTTTCATCCTTCTTCTATTGTGAAATTTGCCTCCTTCATATTTTCTTGAATAAACGTACATAGAAATGCAATTTGTACTTGACGTAAGGCTTTAGAACATATTATTTGTGATTACAATACATTTTTCAAACTTTTTCTGTTAAAGATGAGTTTATCTATTTTACGATTTAGTCTCAGAAATCAATTTCCGACTTATAACGAAGTGTGTAGATTTTTTGAGTTAACGTATATAAAATTTAAAATTTTTATGAACTCTTTCTTTTTGTGTTGGCTTTGTCTTACTATTTGATTCAAGATAGATGAAATTTGTTAGGATTTGGATTAGTTGTGCATGGTCTTTCATCCTTCTTCTATTGTGAAATTTTACTTCCTTCATATTTTCTTGAATCAACGTACATAGAAATGAGATTTTTACTAGACGTAATGCCTTAGAACATATTATTTGTGACTACAATACATTTTTCAAACTTTTTGTGTTAAAGATGAGTTTATCTAGTTTACAATTTAGTCTCAGAAATCAATTTCAGACTTATAACGAAGTGTGCATCCTTTTTTGAGTTAACGTATATAAAATTCAACATTTTTTGAACACTTTCTTTTTGTGTTGGCTCTGTCTTTTATATTTGATTCAAGATAGATGAAAATTGTTAGGATTTGGATTAGTTCTTCTTGGTCTTTCATCCTTCTTCTATTGTGAAATTTGCCTTCCTTCATATTTTCTTGAATCAACGTACATAGAAATGCAATTTGTACTTGACGTAAGGCTTTAGAACATATTATTTGTGATTACAATACACTTTTTCTGTTAAAGATGAGTTTATCTATTTTACGATTTAGTCTCAGAAATCAATTTCCGACTTATAACGAAGTGTGTAGAATTTTTTTAGTTAACTTATATAAAATTCAAAAATTTTATGAATTCTTTCTTATTGTATTGGCTTTGTCTTTCTATTTCAGTCAAGATAGATGAAATTTGTTAGGATTTGGATTAGTTCTGCATGGTCATTCATCCTTCTTCTATTGTGAAATTTGACTTCCTTCATATTTTCTTGAATCAACGTACATAGAAAGGGAATTTTTACTTGACGTAATTCCTTAGAACATATTATTTGTGATTACAATACATTTTCAAACTTTTTATGTTAAAGATGGTTTATCTAGTTTACGATTTAGTCTCAGAAATCAATTTCCGACTTGTTGACTTTTTTGAGTTAACGTATATAAAATTCAAAATTTTATGAACTCTTTCATTTGTGTTGGCTTTGTCTTTCTATTTGATTTAAGATAGATTTGTTAGGATTTGGAATAGTTATGCATGGTCTTTCATCCTTCTTCTATTGTGAAATTTGACTTCCTTCATATTTTCTTGAATCAACGTACATAGAAATGCAATTTTTACTAGAGGTACTGCCTTAGAACATAGTAATTGCAATTAGAATAGGTTTTTCAAACTTTTTCTGTTGAAGATGAGTTTATCTAGTTTACGATTTAGTCTCAGAAATCAATTTCCGACTTATAACGAAGTGTGTAGATTTTTTGAGTTAACATATATAAAATTTAAAAATTTTATGAACTCTTTCTTTTTGTGTTGGCTTTGTATTACTATTTGATTTAAGATAGATGAAATTTGTTAGGATTTGGATTAGTTCTGCATTGTCTTTCATCTTTCTTCTATTGTGAAATTTTACTTCCTTCATATTTTCTTGAATCAACGTACATAGAAATGCAATTTTTACTAGACGTAATGCTTTAGAACATATTATTTGTGATTACAATACATTTTTCAAACTTTTTCTGTTAAAGATGAGTTTATCTAGTTTGCAATTTAGTTTCAAAAATCAATTTCAGACATATAACGAAGTGTGTAGACTTTTTTGAGGTAACGTACATAAAATTCCACATTTTTATGAACTCTTTCTTTTTGTGTTGGATTTGTCTTTCTATTTGCTTCAAGATAGATTAAATTTGTTAGGATTTGGATTAGTTCTACATGGTCTTTCATCCTTCTTCTAGTGTGAAATTTGACTTCCTTCATATTTCTTGAATCAACGCACATAGAAATGGAATTTTTACTTGACGTAATGCTTTAGGACATATTATTTGTGATTACAATATATTTGTCAAACTTTTTCTGTTAAAGATGAGTTTATCTAATTTACGAATTAGTCTCAGAAATCAATTTCCGAGTTATAAGGAAGTGTGTAGACTTTTTTTAGTTAACGTATATAAAATTCAAAATTTTATGAACTCTTTCATTTGTGTTGGCTTTGTCTTTCTATTCGATTCAAGATAGATGAAATTTGTTAGGATTTGGATTAGTTATGCATGGTCTTTCATCCATCTTCTATTGTGAAATTTGGCTTCCTTCATATTTTCTTGAACCAACGTATATAGAAATGCAATTTTTACTAGACGTTATGCCTTAGAACATATTATTTGTGACTACAATACATTTTTCAAACTTTTCCTATTAAAGATGAGTTTATCTAGTTTACAATTTAGTTTCTGAAATCAATTACAGACTTATAACGAAGATGTAGACTTATCTAGTTTAAGGTATATAAAATTCAACATTTTTATGAACTCTTTCTTTTTGTATTGGCTTTGTCTTTCTATTTGGTTCAAGGTAGATGAAATTTGTTTGGATTTGGATTAGTTCTTCTTGGTCTTTCATCCTTCTTCTATTGTGAAATTTTCCTTCCTTCATATTTTATTGAATCAACGTACATAGAAATGCTATTTTTACTAGACGTAATGCTTTAGAACATATTATTTGTGATTACAATACATTTTTCAAACTTTTTCTGTTAAAGATGAGTTTATCTAGTTTGCGGTTTAGTCTTAGAAATCAATTTCCGACTTATAACGAAGTGTGTAGAATTTTTTTAGTTAACTTATATAAAATTCAAAAATTTTATGAATTCTTTCTTATTGTATTGGCTTTGTCTTTCTATTTCAGTCAAGATAGATGAAATTTGTTAGGATTTGGATTAGTTCTGCATGGTCATTCATCCTTCTTCTATTGTGAAATTTGACTTCCTTCATATTTTCTTGAATCAACGTACATAGAAAGGGAATTTTTACTTGACGTAATTCCTTAGAACATATTATTTGTGATTACAATACATTTTCAAACTTTTTATGTTAAAGATGGTTTATCTAGTTTACGATTTAGTCTCAGAAATCAATTTCCGACTTGTTGACTTTTTTGAGTTAACGTATATAAAATTCAAAATTTTATGAACTCTTTCATTTGTGTTGGCTTTGTATTTCTATTTGATTTAAGATAGATTTGTTAGGATTTGGAATAGTTATGCATGGTCTTTCATCCTTCTTCTATTGTGAAATTTGACTTCCTTCATATTTTCTTGAATCAACGTACATAGAAATGCAATTTTTACTAGAGGTATTGCCTTAGAACATAGTAATTGCAATTAGAATAGGTTTTTCAAACTTTTTCTGTTAAAGATGAGTTTATCTAGTTAACAATTTAGTTTCTGAAATCAATTTCAGACTTATAACGAAGTGTCTATCCTTTTTCGAGTTAACGTATATAAAATTCAACATTTATTTGACCTCTTTCTTTTTGTGTTGGCTCTGTCTTTTCTATTTGATTCAAGATAGATGAAATTTGTTAGGATTTGGATTAGTTCTTCTTGGTCTTTCATCCTTCTTCTATTGTAAAATTTTCCTTCCCTCATATTTTCTTGAATCAAAGTACATAGATATGCAATTTTTACTTGACGTAGAGCTATAGAACATATTATTTGTGATTACAATACATTTTTCAAACTTTTTCTGTTGAAGATGAGTTTATCTAGTTTACGATTTAGTCTCAGAAATCAATTTCCGACTTATAACGAAGTGTGTAGATTTTTTGAGTTAACATATATAAAATTTAAAATTTTTATGAACTCTTTCTTTTTGTGTTGGCTTTGTATTACTATTTGATTTAAGATAGATGAAATTTGTTAGGATTTGGATTAGTTCTGCATTGTCTTTCATCCTTCTTCTATTGTGAAATTTTACTTCCTTCATATTTTCTTGAATCAACGTACATAGAAATGCAATTTTTACTAGACGTAATGCTTTAGAACATATTATTTGTGATTACAATACATTTTTCAAACTTTTTCTGTTAAAGATGAGTTTATCTAGTTTGCAATTTAGTTTCAAAAATCAACTTCAGACATATAACGAAGTGTGTAGACTTTTTTTGAGGTAACGTACATAAAATTCAACATTTTTATGAACTCTTTCTTTTTCTGTTGGCTTTGTCTTTCTATTTGCTTCAAGATGGATTAAATTTGTTAGGATTTGGATTAGTTCTACATGGTCTTTCATCCTTCTTCTAGTGTGAAATTTGACTTCCTTCATATTTCTTGAATCAACGTACATAGAAATGGAATTTTTACTTGACGTAATGCTTTAGGACATATTATTTGTGATTACAATACATTTGTCAAACTTTTTCTGTTAAAGATGAGTTTATCTAGTTTACGATTTAGTCTCAGAAATCAATTTCCGAGTTATAACGAAGTGTGTAGACTTTTTTTAGTTAACGTATATAAAATTCAAAATTTTATGAACTCTTTTATTTGTGTTGGCTTTGTCTTTCTATTCAATTCAAGATATATGAAATTTGTTAGGATTTGTATTAGTTATGCATGGTCTTTCATCCATCTTCTATTGTGAAATTTGGCTTCCTTCATATTTTCTTGAATCAACGTATATAGAAATGCAATTTTTACTAGACGTTATGCCTTAGAACATATTATTTGTGACTACAATACATTTTTCAAACTTTTCCTGTTAAAGATGAGTTTATCTAGTTTACAATTTAGTTTCAGAAATCTATTTCAGACTTATAACGAAGATGTAGACTTTTTTGAGTTAAGGTATATAAAATTCAACATTTTTATGAACTCTTTCTTTTTGTGTTGGCTTTGTCTTTCTATTTGATTCAAGATAGAAGAAATTTGTTAGGATTTGGATTAGTTCTACATGGTCTTTCATCCTTCTTCTATTGTGAAATTTGCCTTCCTTCATATTTTCTTGAATAAACGTACATAGAAATGCAATTTGTACTTGACGTAAGGCTTTAGAACATATTATTTGTGATTACAATACATTTTTCAAACTTTTTCTGTTAAAGATGAGTTTATCTATTTTACGATTTAGTCTCAGAAATCAATTTCCGACTTATAACGAAGTGTGTAGATTTTTTGAGTTAACGTATATAAAATTTAAAATTTTTATGAACTCTTTCTTTTTGTGTTGGCTTTGTCTTACTATTTGATTCAAGATAGATGAAATTTGTTAGGATTTGGATTAGTTGTGCATGGTCTTTCATCCTTCTTCTATTGTGAAATTTTACTTCCTTCATATTTTCTTGAATCAACGTACATAGAAATGAGATTTTTACTAGACGTAATGCCTTAGAACATATTATTTGTGACTACAATACATTTTTCAAACTTTTTGTGTTAAAGATGAGTTTATCTAGTTTACAATTTAGTCTCAGAAATCAATTTCAGACTTATAACGAAGTGTGCATCCTTTTTTGAGTTAACGTATATAAAATTCAACATTTTTTGAACACTTTCTTTTTGTGTTGGCTCTGTCTTTTCTATTTGATTCAAGATAGATGAAAATTGTTAGGATTTGGATTAGTTCTTCTTGGTCTTTCATCCTTCTTCTATTGTGAAATTTGCCTTCCTTCATATTTTCTTGAATCAACGTACATAGAAATGCAATTTGTACTTGACGTAAGGCTTTAGAACATATTATTTGTGATTACAATACATTTTTTCAAACTTTTTCTGTTAAAGATGAGTTTATCTATTTTACGATTTAGTCTCAGAAATCAATTTCCGACTTATAACGAAGTGTGTAGATTTTTTGAGTTAACGTATATAAAATTTAAATTTTTTATGAACTCTTTCTTTTTGTGTTGGCTTTGTCTTACTATTTGATTCAAGATAGATGAAATTTGTTAGGATTTGGATTAGTTGTGCATGGTCTTTCATCCTTCTTCTATTGTGAAATTTTACTTCCTTCATATTTTCTTGAATCAACGTACATAGAAATGAGATTTTTACTAGACGTAATGCCTTAGAACATATTATTTGTGACTACAATACATTTTTCAAACTTTTTGTGTTAAAGATGAGTTTATCTAGTTTACAATTTAGTCTCAGAAATCAACTTCCGACTTATAACGAAGTGTTTAGACTTTTTTGAGTTAACGTATAAAAAATTCAACATTTTTATGAACTCTTTATTTTTGTATTGGCTTTGTCTTTCAGTTTGATACACATAGATGAAATTTGTTAGGATTTGGGTTAATTATGGCTGGTATTTCATCCTTCTTCTATTGTGAAATTTGACTTCCTTCATATTTTCTTGAATCAACGTACATAGAAATGCAATTTTTACTAGACGTAATTCCTTAGAACATATTATTTGTGATTGCAATACATTTTCAAACTTTTTATGTTAAAGACGGGTTTATCTAGTTTACGATTTAGTTTCAGAAATCAATTTCCGACTTGTAGACATTTTCTGAGTTAACGTATATAAAATTCTAAATTTTATGGACTCTTTCATTTGTGTTGGCTTTGTCTTTCTATTTGATTCAAGATAGATTAAATTTGTTAAGATTTGGATTAGTTCTACATGGTCTTTCATCCTTCTTCTAGTATGAAATTTGACTTCCTTCATATTTCTTGAATCAACGTACATAGAAATGCAATTTTTACTAGACGTAATGCCTTAGAACATATTATTTGTGACTACAATACATTTTCAAACTTTTTCTGTTAAAGATGAGTTTATCTTGTTAACAATTGAGTTTCAGAAATCAATTTCAGACATATAACGAAGTGTGTGGACTTTTTTGAGTTAACGTACATAAAATTCAACATTTTTATGAACTCTTTCTTTTTGTGTTGGCTTTGTCTTTCTATTTGATTCAAATTTTCTCTCTCTCCTAAAAAAGCTCTGGCGATTTTAGGGTTTTAAAAAAATAATAATCACGTTTTCTCTAATCTTGTTCACCCTTTGGGTGTTTCAAGATGGGGAAATCTTCGGATCCCGGTAATATGAAGATTATATCTTTTGCAGAAATGGTTGTTGGTAAGAAACAACTAAATACCACTTCCATTGATTTGGGTACGCTTCCTAACCCTACTATGGAAGACGGAAAACCATCCTTGGTGATTCCAGACAATTTCTTTCAAAAGGGATGTGCTATATGGCAGTATAGTCTCATTGGGAGGCTTGTTTTTAAGGATCTGAATTTTGGCGCTGTTAAAAAGTCACTTGTAAAACAATGGAAGCTGGGTGAAGATAAAGTGAAGTTCGTGCCTATGAGTAAAGGTTTTTTCATTATAAAGTTATCTTCCAAAGAGGATCAGCAAAAAGTGAACCGTAAGGAGTCATGGATTGTTGAAAATCAAGCATTGAAGTTGCAAGAGTGGTTTCCAAGTTTTGATCCTTCAAAACAAAGAACTTCTCATGCTGTTGTGTGGGTAAAGCTTCCAGGTCTTCCCATGGAATTATGGACCTAAGGTCTTATCCTTAGGTAAAACTCTTGGTACACCTATTGTGGTGGATTCAAAAACTTTAAATCATGATTATGGTTATTTTGCATCTATTTTGATTGATATTAATTTTGCTGAAAACGTTGCTGAGAAGATCATTCTCTCATCTGGTGGGAGGAAATTTTCACAATCAGTGGATATTCCTAAGAAGCCTGCATATTGTAAACATTGCAATATCATAGGACATGCCTATGCTGATTGTAAAAAGGCACGCCAGCTGTTTGGGAAGGCTATAATCAATAATAATAATGATGCTAAAAAGAGTCAATCAGGTAACAGCCCTTTGGTTGTGCAAGAAGGTGCTGGTAATAAGGTTAATGATGCTCCAACAAAGACTGGCGGGGAGAAGGGAACTACTGCTCGTGCAGCTGCTAAGAAGAATTCGCAAGCTACCAACCAATCTTTGGAATGGAGACAACGTCAGAAAAGTGCAGCTAATGTTACTTCTGATGACGTTCAAAAAGATGCGTCAAATCATGGTAATACTCAGCAATTTCAAGATGCAAATGACTGGCAGCAAGTAGGGGATAAGAATAAGGGTTCACCTTTAAAATTTACTCCGCTTGCGGAGGATTTATTCAGTTCTGAGTTGGTTGTTCATCGTAATAGTTTTGATGTTCTTACCAGAGAAGTTGGACTTACTAATGAGAATAATAGTGAGGAGATGGAGAATGCCGTGGAAAATGAACTTGAGGAGGAGACTGATTTTTCTGAAGGGAGTATTGGTTCTAAGGATTGGGCGGAAGTAGGTGATGTTATTCGTGCTAGAAGGGAAGCAAAAAAACTGTCTAAGAAGGCTAAAAGCGTTCTAGCAAAGCGCAATCAATCGGACTTCAGTCAAGACACGGAAAGAATACCAATCTTGGTAACTGAACGTGATGGGAATTTAGAGAAATCCAAGGAATTTGAAGCTTGCTCGGACTCTTGTTCTGGCAGTAATAAGGAGGCTACAGATTCTTGTTTAAATACGGAGGCTCTAAAATTCAATTTGGATTTGGAGAATAGTAGCCGTGACTTGGAGTTGGATGGTGAATCCAATTTGAATACGGAAAAATGAATTGAGGCCACGTCTTGTCATATTGGGAATGATGTAGTTTACTCTGACGGTGTTTTGGGGGAGAATAAGTCTGGGAACTCTACGGACCAGGTTTTTAAAAAGGGAAAACATGAAGATATTTTGAGGGAGCAGCAGGTGGTACGTGCCAAGGCAAAATTTAAAGGTAGTTCGAATATTGCTGAGCACAATGCTAGGCTGCAACTGCATAAAGTTTTGAGTACTAATAGAGAGGTGCATTTATCTAAAGAGGAGCATGAAGTTCTTCTTACAATAACGAAATTTGATATTCAACAACAGTTTGTGAAAGATTTATCTTTTCGCAAGGAGTATTGCAAGGAAATACAAGACCAATTAAAAAGAATGCAAACTCCAAAGAAGAATAATAAGAACAAAGGAGGGGGTGGAAACTCTTAATGTTTTCCTTTGTTAGTTTTTCTTGTTATTTTTTTTGGGCTTTGTTGCTTATTTTTTGTTAGTTATTTTGTTGTTTTTCACCCCTTTGGTTTATGGGGGTGGGGAGTTTATCTTAATAAACCTTTTTGACCTAGCAAAAAAGAAACTAATTGATTCAAGATAGATTAAATTTGTTAAGATTTGGATTAGTTCTACATGGTCTTTCATCCTTCTTCTAGTATCAAATTTGACTTCCTTCATATTTCTTGAATCAACGTACATAGAAATGCAATTTTTACTAGAGCTATTGCCTTAGAATATATTAATTGTAATTACAATACATTTTTCAAACTTTTTCTGTTAAAGATGAGTTTATCTAGTTTACAATTTAGTTTCAGAAATCAATTTCAGACTTATAACGAAGTGTGTAGCCTTTTTTAAGTTAACGTATATAAAATTCAACCTTTTTTTGAACTCTTTCTTTTTGTGTTGGCTTTGTCTTTCTATTTGATTCAAGATAGAAGAAATTTGTTAGGATTTGGATTAGTTCTACATGGTCTTTCATCCTTCTTCTAGTCTGAAATTTGACTTCCTTCATATTTTCTTGAATCAACGTACATAGAAATGCAATTTTTACTAGAGGTATTGCCTTAGAACATAGTAATTGCAATTACAATACATTTTTCAAACTTTTTCTGTCAAAGATGAGTTTATCTAGTTTACAATTTAGTTTCAGAAATCAATTTCAGACTTATAACGAAGTGTGTATCCTTTTTTGAGTTAACGTATATAAAATTCAACATTTTTTTGAACTCTTTCTTTTTGTGTTGGCTCTGTCTTTTCTATTTGATTCAAGATAGATGAAAATTGTTAGGATTTGGATTAGTTCTTCTTGGGCTTTCATCCTTCTTCTATTGTGAAATTTTCCTTCCTTCATATTTTCTTTAATCAACGTACATAGAAATGCAATTTGTACTTGACGTAATGCTTTAGAACATATTTTTTGTGATTACAATACATTTGTCAAACTTTTTCTGTTAAAGATGAGTTTATATATTTTACGATTTAGTCTCAGAAATCAATTTCCTTTTTTTTTTGCTAGGTCAAAAAAGGTTTATTAAGCAAAAAAACGTAATTACAAGAATTACAAAATTGGAGCACAATTCTCCCTACCCCCATAAACCAAAGGGGACTAAATAACGATTAAGAAATAACAAAAGCAATAACCACAAAAAAGAAAAATAAAGAAGCTACCTATATCTATAGCCAACTCCTTTCAATTTACTTCTGCTGCTACCAACTCTATACGATTTGCTCTTTGAAAAAATTCCATCCATAGTATCCGTATCAAAAGCATAATTACCCAAGACATCCTCATCTTCATCCTCATAAAACTCTCCGTCTTCATCCTCAGATGCAAAGTTACCAGGGACAAGCTTAATAGGAGACAACTTACTAGGAGATTTTTCCTTTGATAATTCTTCCTTAGACAAAATATTATTCTTATCGAAAACAGTATCAACCAACCCCGCTTGAACATGGCTCGGAGATTCCTCCATAGACTTGCTAGGGGAAGATTCCAAACTTGAATCAGATTGTAAAGAACGCTTTGCTATAATAATAGCAGCCTGTTTGGCAACTTTCCTAGCTTTTTTCCTTTCTAAAATGTCAGCATCAACCTCACCCCAACTTTTAGAGCCCATACTAACATCTGAGTCACTAGATTCCACTTGTTCCTCCTCCTCCTCCTCCTCAATAATAACCTTATCAAGGCCTAACTCAGATGCTATAACACTAAATTTGTTTTTAACCGCAACTTCAGTTTGCATCAACTCATCCACAAAAGGAGTATAATCATTCTCAAAAGGAGTAAAAGAGAAAGTACCTTTGTTAGGGGGTTTCTTTCCTTTCACTTTAGTCCATTCTTCTTTAGAAAAACTCTGTGCAGCCATGTCTTCATGATTTTTTCGTAAAGCTCTATCTTTCTTAGCTGCAATACTATTTTTACAATGAATAAATCTCATCTGAGCCTCACGCAACTCAACAGAATATTGAGCAAGCTCCTTTTCTAACTAATTTGCTTCATCAATAACGTCATTAGGGGTGTTTTTTAACACGGACCCAGACTCAAGAGCTTCAGCATGGCCTGCATGGATAGAAGTTGTACGTACATTATCTTCAGTTTCACGAGACCCAACAGTTTCAATAGGATTTGGTTTGCTCACGGATTGTATTCCAGATTCAGCCAGGGAGTTTGATTTGTTCACAACTCTTGTCTGGGTTTCCAACTCAGACACGGACTCTTTAGAGTTTTGGTCGGACTGAAATTGAGTATTTGTTGCCCCTTGCGTAACTATTGCATGGTCTGCATGAGCAGATTGTGAACGTACACCAATCATATTATCCTGCATATTACCCTTATTCAAAGACTTCTCCCCCTCCGCATTAGCTAATTTTGGTTGCCAAACTTGGATTGCAGGTTTATGAACAATCTGTTTTTCCTTACCAGCAGTCTTCATGCTGTTCTTCCTTTTGCATTCACCATAAACATGCCCAATAATATTGCAAGATAAACAGAATTTAGGTGAATTTGGTATATCAACATATTGCCAAATTTTTTTACCTCCAGCAGTGATAGAGATGCGCTCAGGATTATGCTTTGCAAAGTCTATATCTACCAAAACAGCCGCGAAGTGACCATATTCCAGATTTAGGGTTCTTTGATCCACCACAATGGGTGTTCCAAGGATTTTCCCAATAGAGAGTAATGATCTCTCAGTCCATATCTCAATAGGGAGACCAAGAAAACGTACCCAAACAGCTGCATGGGACGTTCTTTGTTTATCAGGATTAAAACCGGGGTACCAATCAATCAACCTCAGAATTTGTTGATTGACAAACAACTTTTCAGCACGTATCTTCTCCTTGTCCAAATCTGAAGATAACATAATAACAAAGAATCCTTTGCTCATAGGTATAAACTTACAGCTATTCTTAAGTTTCCATTGATTTTCAAGGATTTTTTGAACCTCAACAAACTTTAAACCTGTAGCATCCAGCCTAGCTATGAAGCTATATTGAAATGGCTTGCACCCTTCCTGATAATAATCATTAGGAATGACAAGAGCTGGCTCACCTTCAACAAGAGTAGGGTTTGGTAACAAGGAAATATCAACTGAAGTTGGGTTTAGGGTTTTACGTTCCCTAACTTTTTCACCAAAAGAAACTGTTCTAGCATGCTTCTGATTTGAGCTACTAGGAATATTAACTGAAGAATGAATCATCATGAATCAACGTATTGATTATGATAATCCAAAAACGTAAAACTTGAAACTCAGAAATCAATTTCCGACTTATAACGAAGTGCGTAGAATTTTTGAGTTAACGTATATAAAATTTAAAATTTTTATGAACTCTTTCTTTTTGTGTTGGCTTTGTCTTACTATTTGATTCAAGATAGATGAAATTTGTTAGGATTTGGATTAGTTCTGCATGGTCTTTCATCCCCTTTGGATTAGACGAAAACGATTTTAATTTCCTAGTTCTCTTCTCTATGCTAATTTTTAATGTTTAGGAGCTTATTTTATGAGTTTTTAGAGTTTTTTTTTCTCCCCTTTGGTTTATGGGGGTGGGGAGGTCTAGATACTCCCATTTTGTAATTCTTGTAATTACGTTTTTTTGCTTTAATAAACCATTTTGACCTAGCAAAAAAAAAAGTCTTTCATCCTTCTTCTATTGTGAAATTTTTCTGTTAAAGATGAGTTTATCAAGTTTACAATTTAGTCTCAGAAATCAATTTCCGACTTATAACGAAATGTGTCAACTTTTTTGAGTTAACGTATATAAAATTCAACATTTTTATGAACTCTTTCTTTTTGTGTTGGCTTTGTCTTTCTATTTGATTCAAGATAGATGAAATTTGTTAGGATTTGGATTAGTTCTGCATGGTCTTTCATCCTTCTTCTATTGTGAAATTTGACTTCCTTCATATTTTCTTGAATCAACGTACATAGAAATGCAATTTTTACTAGACGTATTGCCTACGAACATATTAATTGTAATTATAATACATTTTTCAAACTTTTTTTGTTAAAGATGAGTTTATCTAGTTTACAATTTAGTCTCAGAAATCAATTTTCGACTTATAACGAAATGTGTAGACTTTTTTGAGTTAACATATATAAAATTAAACATTTTTATGAACTCTTTCTTTTTAAGTTGGCTTTGTCTTTCTATTTGATTCAAGATAGATGAAATTTGTTAGGATTTGGATTAGTTCTGCATAGTCTTTCATCCTTCTTCTATTGTGAAATTTGACTTGCTTCATATTTTCTTGAATCAACGTACATAGAAATGCAATTTTTACTAGACGTAATGCCTTAGAACATATTATTTGTGATTACAATACATTTTCAAACTTTTTATGTTAAAGACGGGTTTATCTAGTTTACGATTTAGTCTCAGAAATCAATTTCCGACTTGTAGACTTTTTTTGAGTTAACGTATATAAAATTCAAAACTTTATGAACTCTTTCATTTGTGTTGGCTTTGTCTTTATATTTGATTAAAAATAGATGAAATTTGTTAGGATTCAGAATAGTTATGCATGGTCTTTCATCCTTCTTCTATTGTGAAATTTGACTTCCTTCATATTTTCCTGAATCAACGTACATAGAAATGCAATTTTTACTAGACGTAATGCCTTAGATCATATTATTTGTGACTACAATACATTTTCAAACTTTTTCTGTTAAAGATGAGTTTATCTAGTTTACAATTTAGTTTCAGAAATCAATTTCAGATATATAACGAAGTGTGTGGACTTTTTAGAGTTAACGTACATAAAATTCAACATTTTTATGAACTCTTTCTTTTTGTGTTGGCTTTGTCTTTCTATTTGATTCAAGATAGATTAAATTTGTTAAGATTTGGATTAGTTCTACATGGTCTTTCATCCTTCTTCTAGTATGAAATTTGACTTCCTTCATATTTCTTGAATCAACGTACATTGAAATGCAATTTTTACAAGAGCTATTCCCTTAGAATAAATTAACTGTAATTACAATACATTTTTCAAACTTTTTCTGTTAAAGATGTGTTTATCTAGTTTACAATTTTGTCTCAGAAATCAACTTCCGACTTATAACGAAGTGTGTAGACTTTTTTAAGTTAACTTAAAAAAAATTCAACATTTTTATGAACTCTTTATTTTTGTATTGGCTTTGTCTTTCAATTTGATTTAAATAGATGAAATTTGTTAGAATTTAGATTAGTTCTGGATGGTTTTTCATCCTTCTTCTAGTCTGAAATTTGACTTCCTTCATATTTTCTTGAATCAACGTACATAGAAATGCAATTTTTACAAGAGGTATTGCCTTAGAACATAGTAATTGCAATTACAATACGTTCTTCAAACTTTTTCTGTTAAAGATGAGTTTATCTAGTTCACATTTTAGTTTCAGAAATCAATTTCAGACTTATAACGAAGTGTGTATCCTTTTTTGAGTTAACGTGTATAAAATTCAACATTTATTTGAACTCTTTCTTTTTGTGTTGGCTCTGTCTTTTCTATTTGATTCAAGATAGAAGAAATTTGTTAGGATTTGGATTAGTTCTTCTTGGTCTTTCATCCTTCTTCCATTGTGAAATTTGCCTTCCTTCATATTTTCTTGAATCAACGTACATAGATATGCAATTTGTACTTGACGTAATGCTTTAGCACATATTATTTGTGATTACAATACATTTTTCAAACTTTTTCTGTTAAAGATGAGTTTATCTAGTTTACGACTTAGTCTCAGAAATCAATTTCCGACTTATAACGAAGTGTGTAGATTTTTTGAGTTAACGTATATAAAATTTAAAATATTTATGAACTCTTTCTTTTTGTGTTGGCTTTGTCTTACTATTTGATTCAAGATAGATGAAATTTGTTAGGATTTGGATTACTTCTACATGGTCTTTCATCCTTCTTCTATTGTGAAATTTTACTTCCTTCATATTTTCTTGAATCAATGTACATAGAAATGCAATTTTTACTAGAGGTATTGCCTTAGAACATAGTACTTGGGTATAATACATTTTTCAAACTTTTTATGTTAAAGATGAGTTTATCTAGTTTACAATTTAGTCTCAAAAATCAATTTCCGACTTATAACGAAGTGTGTAGACTTTTTGGAGTTAATGTATGTAAAATTCAAAATTTTTATGAACCTTATCTTTTTGTGTTGGCTTTGTCTTTCTATTTGATTTAAGATAGATGAATTTTGTTAGGAATTGGAATAGTTACGCATGGTCTTTCATCCTTCTTCTATTGTGAAATTTGACTTCCTTCATATTTTCTTGAATCAACGTACATAGAAATGCAATTTTTACTAGACGTAATGCCTTAGAACATATTATTTGTGACTACAATACATTTTCAAACTTTTCTGTTAAATATGAGTTTATCTAGTTTACAATTTAGTTTAAAAAATCAATTTCAGACATTTAACGAAGTGTGTAGACTTTTTTGAGGTAACGTACTTAAAATTCAACATTATTATGAACTCTTTCTTTTTATGTTGGCTTTGTCTTTCTATTTGATTCAAGATAGATTAAATTTGTTAGGATTTGGATTAGTTCTACATGGTCTTTCATTCTTCTTCTAGTGTGAAATTTGACTTCCTTCATATTTTCTTGAATCAATGTACATAGAAATGCAATTTTTACTAGACGTAATGCCTTAGAACATGTTATTTGTGACTACAATACATTTTCAAACTTTTTCTGTTAAAAATGAGTTTATCTAGTTTACGATTTAGTCTCAGAAATCAATTTCCGACTTATAACGAAGTGTGTAGACTTTTTTTAGTTAACGTATATAAAATTCAAAATTTTATGAACTCTTTCTTTTTGTATTGGCTTTGTCTTTCTATTTGATTCAAGGGAGATGAAATTTGTTTGGATTTGGATTAGTTCTTCTTGGTCTTTCATCCTTCTTCTATTGTGAAATTTTCCTTCCTTCATATTTTATTGAATCAACGTACATAGTAATGAAATTTTTACTAGACGTAATGCTTTAGAACATATTATTTGTGATTACAATACATTTTTCAAACTTTTTCTGTTATAGATGAGTTTATCTAGTTTGCGATTTAGTCTCAGAAATCAATTTACGACTTATAACGAAGTGTGTAGAATTTTTTTATTTAACGTATATAAAATTCAAATTTTTATGAACTCTTTTTTTTTGTATTGGCTTTGTCTTTCTATTTCAGTCGAGATAGATGAAATTTGTTAGGATTTGGATTAGTTCAGCATGGTCATTCATCCTTCTTCTATTGTCAAATTTGACTTCCTTCATATTTTCTTAAATCAACGTACATAGAAAGGAAATTTTTACTTGACGTAATGCCTTAGAACATATTATTTGTGATTACAATACATTTTCAAACTTTTTATTTTGTTTACGATTTAGTCTCAGAAATCAATTTCCGACTTGTTGACTTTTTTGAGTTAACGTATATAAAATTCAAAATTTTATGAACTCTTTCATTTGTGTTGGCTTTGTCTTTCTATTTGATTTAAGATAGATGAAATTTTTTAGGATTTGGAATAGTTATGCATGGTCTTTCATTCTTCTTCTAGTGTGAAATTTGACTTCCTTCATATTTTCTTGAATCAACGTACATAGAAATGCAATTTTTACTAGACGTAATGCCTTAGAACATATTATTTGTGACTACAATACATTTTCAAACTTTTTCTGTTAAAAATGAGTTTATCTAGTTTACGATTTAGTCTCAGAAATCAATTTCCGAGTTATAACGAAGTGTGTAGACTTTTTTTAGTTAACGTATATAAAATTCAAAATTTTATGAACTCTTTAATTTGTGTTGGCTTTGTCTTTCTATTTGATTTAAGATAGATGAAATTTTTTAGGATTTGGAATAGTTATGCATGGTCTTTCATTCTTCTTCTAGTGTGAAATTTGACTTCCTTCATATTTTCTTGAATCAACGTACATAGAAATGCAATTTTTACTAGACGTAATGCTTTAGAACATATTATTTGTGATTACAATACATTTGTCAAACTTTTTATGTTAAAGATGAGTTTATCTAGTTTACGATTTAGTCTCAGAAATCAATTTCCGAGTTATAACGAAGTGTGTAGACTTTATTTAGTTAACGTATATGAAATTCAAAATTTTATGAACTCTTTCATTTGTGTTGGCTTTGTCTTTCTATTCGATTCAAGATAGATGAAATTTGTTAGGATTTGGATTAGTTATGCATGGCCTTTCATCCATCTTTTATTGTGAAATTTGGCTTCCTTCATATTTTCTTGAATCACCGTATATAGAAATGCAATTTTTACTAGACGTTATGCCTTAGAACATATTATTTGTGACTACAATACATTTTTCAAACTTTTCCTGTTAAAGATGAGTTTTTCTAGTTTACAATTTAGTTTCAGAAATAATTTCAGACTTATAACGAAGTGTGTAGACTTTTTTGAGTTAAGGTATATAAAATTCAACATTTTTATGAACTCTTTCTTTTTGTATTGGCTTTGTCTTTCTATTCGATTCAAGGTAGATGAAATTTGTTTGGATTTGGATTAGTTCTTCTTGGTCTTTCATCCTTCTTCTATTGTAAAATTTTCCTTCCTTCATATTTTATTGAATCAACGTACATAGAAATGCAATTTTTACTAGACGTAATGCTTTAGAACATATTATTTGTGATTACAATACATTTTTCAAACTTTTTCTGTTAAAGATGAGTTTATCTAGTTTACGATTTAGTCTTAGAAATCAACTTCCGAGTTATAACGAAGTGTGTAGACTTTTTTCAGTTAACGTATATAAAATTCAAAATTTTATGAACTCTTTCATTTGTGTTGGCTTTGTCTTTCTGTTCGATTCAAGATAGATGAAATTTTTGAGGATTTGGATTAGTTATGCATGGTCTTTCATCCATCTTTTATTGTGAAATTTGGCTTCCTTCATATTTTGTTGAATCAACGTACATAGAAATGCAATTTTTACTAGACGTTATGCCTTAGAACATATTATTTGTGACTACAATACATTTTTCAAACTTATCCTGTTAAAGATGAGTTTATCTAGTTTACAATTTAGTTTCAGAAATCAATTTCAGACTTATGACGAAGTGTGTAGACTTTTTTGAGTTAAGGTATATAAAATTCAACATTTTTATGAACTCTTTCTTTTTGAATTGGCTTTGTGTTTCTATTTGATTCAAGGTAGATGAAATTTGTTTGGATTTGGATTAGTTCTTCTTGGTCTTTCATCCTTCTTCTATTGTGAAATTTTCCTTCCTTCATATTTTATTGAATCAACGTACATAGAAATGCAATTTTTACTAGACGTAATGCTTTAGAACATATTATTTGTGATTACAATACATTTTTCAAACTTTCTCTGTTAAATATGAGTTTATCTATTTTGCGATTTAGTCTCAGAAATCAATTTCCGACTTATAACGAAGTGTGTAGAATTTTTTTAGTTAACGTATATAAAATTCAAAATTTTTATGAACTCTTTCTTTTTGTATTGGCTTTGTCTTTCTATTTCAGTCAAGATAGATGAAATTTGTTAGGATTTGGATTGGTTCTGCATGGTAATTCATCCTTCTTCTATTTTGAAATTTGACTTCCTTCATATTTTCTTGAATCAACGTACATAGAAAGGCAATTTTTACTTGACGTAATGCCTTAGAACATATTATTTGTGATTACAATACATTTTCAAACTTTTTATGTTAAAGATGGGTTTATCTAGTTTACGATTTATTCTCAGAAATCAATTTCCGACTTGTTGACTTTTTTGAGTTAACATATATAAAATTCAAAATTTTATGAACTCTTTCATTTGTGTTGGGTTTGTCTTTCTATTTGATTTAAGATAGATGAAATTTGTTAGGATTTGGAATAGTTATGCATGGTCTTTCATCCTTCTTCTATTGTGAAATTTGACTTCATATTTTCTTGAATCAACGTACATAGAAATTTAATTTTTACTAGACGTAATGCCTTAGAACATATTATTTGTGACTACAATACATTTTCAAACTTTTTTGTTAAATATAAGTTTATCTAGTTTACAATTTAGTTTAAAAAATCAATTTCAGACATATAAAGAAGTGTGTAGATTCTTTTCAGGTAACGTACATAAAATTCAACATTTTTACGAACTCTTTCATTTTGTGTTGGCTTTGTCTTTCTATTTGATTCAAGATAGATTAAATTTGTTAGGATTTGGATTAGTTCTACATGGTCTTTCATCCTTCTTCTAGTGTGAAATGGGACTTCCTTCATATTTCTTGAATCAACGTACATAGAAATGGAATTTTTACTTGACGTAATGCTTTAGAACATATTATTTGTGATTACAATACATTTGTCAAACTTTTTCTGTTAAAGATGAGTTTATCTAGTTTACAATTTAGTCTCAGAAATCAATTTCCGAGTTATAACGAAGTGTGCAGACTTTTTTTAGTTAACGTATATGAAATTCAAAATTTTATGAACTCTTTCATTTGTGTTGGCTTTGTCTTTCTATTCGATTCAAGATAGATGAAATTTGTTAGGATTTGGATTAGTTATGCATGGCCTTTCATCCATCTTCTATTGTGAAATTTGGCTTCTTTCATATTTTCTTGAGTCACCGTATATAGAAATGCAATTTTTACTAGACGTTATGCCTTAGAACATATTATTTGTGACTACAATACATTTTTCAAACTTTTCCTGTTAAAGATGAGTTTTTCTAGTTTACAATTTAGTTTCAGAAATAATTTCAGACTTATAACGAAGTGTGTAGACTTTTTTGAGTTAAGGTATATAAAATTTAACATTTTTATGAACTCTTTCTTTTTGTATTTGCTTTGTCTTTCTATTCGATTCAAGGTAGATGAAATTTGTTTGGATTTGGATTAGTTCTTCATGGTCTTTCATCCTTCTTCTATTGTAAAATTTTCCTTCCTTCATATTTTATTGAATCAACGTACATAGAGATGCAATTTTTACTAGATGTAATGCTTTAGAACATATTATTTGTGATTACAATACATTTTTCAAACATTTTCTGTTAAAGATGAGTTTATCTAGTTTGCGATTTAGTCTCAGAAATCAATTTCCGACTTATAACGAAGTGTGTAGAATTTTTTTAGTTAACTTTTATAAAATTCAAAAATTTTATGAACTCTTTCTTATTGTATTGGCTTTGTCTTTCTATTTCAGTCAAGATAGATGAAATTTGTTAGGATTTGGATTGGTTCTGCATGGTAATTCATCCTTCTTCTATTTTGAAATTTGACTTCCTTCATATTTTCTTGAATCAACGTTCATAGAAAGGAATTTTTTACTTGACATAATGCCTTAAAACATATTATTTGTGATTACAATACATTTTCAAACTTTTTATGTTAAAGATGGGTTTATCTAGTTTACAATTTAGTCTCAGAAATCAATTTCCGACTTGTTGACTTTTTTGAGTTAACGTATATAAAATTCAAAATTTTATGAACTCTTTCATTTGTGTTGGGTTTGTCTTTCTATTTGATTTAAGATAGATGAAATTTTTTAGGATTTGGAATAGTTATGCATGGTCTTTCATCCTTCTTCTATTGTGAAATTTGACTTCCTTCATATTTTCTTGAATCAATGTACATAGAAATGCAATTTTTACTTGACGTAATGCCTTAGAACATATTATTTGTGATTACAATACATTTTCAAACTTTTTATGTTAAAGATGGGTTTATCTAGTTTACGATTTAGTCTCAGAAATCAATTTCCGACTTGTTGACTTTTTTGAGTTAACGTATATAAAATTCAAAATTTTATGAACTCTTTCATTTGTGTTGGCTTTGTCTTTCTATTCGATTCAAGATAGCTGAAATTTGTGAGGATTTGGATTAGTTATGCATGGTCTTTCATCCATATTCTATTGTGAAATGCAATTTTTACTAGACGTTATGCCTTAGAACATATTATTTGTGACTACAATACATTTTTCAAACTTTTCCTGTTAAAGATGAGTTTATCTAGTTTACAATTTAGTTTCAGAAATCAATTTCAGACTTATAACGAAGTGTGTAGACTTTTTTGAGTTAAGGTATATAAAATTCAACATTTTTATGAACTCTTTCTTTTTGTATTGGCTTTGTCTTTCTATTTGATTCAAGGTAGATGAAATTTGTTTGGATTTGTATTACTTCTTCTTGGTCTTTCATCCATCTTCTATTGTGAAATTTTCCTTCCTTCATATTTTATTGAATCAACGTACATAGAAATGCAATTTTTACTAGACGTAATGCTTTAGAACATATTATTTGTGATTACAATAGATTTTTCAAACTTTTTCTGTTAAAGATGAGTTTATCTAGTTTTGCGATTTAGTCTCATAAATCAATTTCCGAATTATAACGATGTGTGTAGAATTTTTTTAGTTAACTTATATAAAATTCAAAATTTTTATAAACTCTTTCTTTTTGTATTGGCTTTGTCTTTCTATTTCAGTCAAGATAGATGAAGTTTGTTAAGATTTGGATTAGTTCTGCATGGTCATTCATCCTTCTTCTATTGTGAAATTTGACTTCCTTCATATTTTCTTGAATCAACGTACATAGAAAGGCAATTTTTACTTGACGTAATGCCTTAGAACATATTATTTGTGATTACAATACATTTTCAAACTTTTTATGTTAAAGATGGGTTTATCTAGTTTACGATTTAGTCTAAGAAATCAATTTCCGACTTGTTGACTTTTTTGAGTTAACGTATATAAAATTCAAAATTTTATGAACTCTTTCATTTATGTTGGCTTTGTCTTTCTATTTGATTTAAGATAGATGAAATTTGTTAGGATTTGGAATAGTTATGCATGGTCTTTCATCCTTCTTCTATTGTGAAATTTGACTTCCTTCATATTTTCTTCAATCAATGTACATAGAAATGCAATTTTTACTAGACGTAATGCCTTAGAACATATTATTTGTGACTACAATACATTTTCAAACTTTTTCTGTTAAATATGAGTTTATCTAGTTTACAATTTAGTTTAAAAAATCAATTTCAGACATATAACGAAGTGTGTAGACTTTTTTGATGTAACGTACATAAAATTCAACATTTTTATGAATTCTTTCTTTTTGTGTTGGCTTTGTCTTTCTATTTGATTCAAGATAGATTAAATTTGTTAGGATTTGGATTAGTTCTACATGATCTTTCATCCTTCTTCTAGTGTGAAATTTGACTGCCTTCATATTTCTTGAATCAACGTACATATAAATGGAATTTTTACTTGACGTAATGCTTTAGAACATATTATTTGTGATTACAACACATTTGTCAAACTTTTTCTGTTAAAGATGAGTTTATCTAGTTTGCGATTTAGTCTCAGAACTCCATTTCCGACTTATAACGAAGTGTGTAGACTTTTTTTAGTTAACGTATATAAAATTCAAAAATTCATGGATATTATTGTGCAAGGTGATTGGCAGATTCATGGAGTTCATTCGCAACTCCTTTTAAGTGCTGGTGTGGTGCAACTGGATTTACCAAAAATTCATATGGGAGTGGATAGGCGTTTTTGGATGCCTGATTTACAAGGTAAATTTTCTGTCAAGTCATCTAGGGAATTGATTAGGAAGAAATATCCTATTTTGAGGGAAGCGGGGTTGTTATGGAGGAGGGTGGTGCATCCTTCATTGGCGGCTCAGAACTGGAAGTTTATTCGTGGTGCGTGTGCTACTCTTGATAAGGTACGTAGCAGATTTAAAATTCAACTTACATCTAAATGTAGTGTGTGTCAGATTGAGGAGGAGTCTCTCCAACATATTCTTTGGAGCTATAATTTTGCGCGTCAAGCTTGGGAGTGGATTGAAGGTATTTTCAAAATTAAACCTAATTATGATATTATTACTTCTTACCAAAAGGCAAAAAATCATAGTGGTATTGTTAAGGATTTGTGGTTGGTAGTGAATTTGGTTGTGCGTTCAGAATTATGGTTCACTAGGAACAAAAAAGTGTATGAAAAGAAGAACCCTTGTTGGTCTTTATTTCAAAAACGTGTTTTTAGTTTGATGCAAGATTATTCAGTTCGTATGAAGAGTTATATGCATAATTCTATGGATGACTTGAGAATTCTGGAGTTTTTTAGGGTTCGGCATAGAAAGGTGAAGTTTACTGATCCCAAGGAGTGTTTTTGGTTTCCTCCTAATGATAATGAATTGCTTTTGTGCACGGATGGCGCCTCAAGAGGTAATCTAGGGGTGGCGGGTGCTGGTGTTGTTGCAAGGAATGCAAATTGTGAAGTGGTAAGTGCAATGTGTATTGGTTTGGGAGTTACTTCTAATTATTTGGCTGAATTGTATGGTATTATTGTGGGTATGGAGTGGGCAGTTCAGTGGGGATATGCTTGCATTGTTATTAGATCAGATTCTACAAGTGTGTTGAAGGCTTTGGAAGAAGATAACGTTCTTTGGTTTGCTAGGCAAAGATGGATGGAAGTTAAAGGTTTATATGGTTCAATTCGTTTTGAACATTCTTTTAAAGAGGCAAATTTTGCAGCTGATGCAATGGCAAAGCATGGTTGTTTATTAGAGGATGGGGTTGGTTTTCACTTTGAAGGTCGACCAGTTTTTTTAAGTTCTATTGAGTTTCCAAATGTAATTTATTATCGTTTTATATTTTCTTGACTTAGCAAAAAAAAGTATATAAAATTCAAAATTTTATGAACTCTTTCATTTGTGTTGGCTTTGTCTTTCTATTCGATTCAAGATAGATGAAATTTGTGAGGATTTGGATTAGTTATGCATGGTCTTTCATCCATCTTCTATTGTGAAATTTGGCTTCCTTCATATTTTCTTGAATCAACGTATATAGAAATGCAATTTTTACTAGACGTCATGCCTTAGAACATATTATTTGTGACTACAATACATTTTTAAAACTTTTCCTGTTAAAGATGAGTTTATCTAGTTTACAATTTAGTTTCAGAAATCAATTTCAGACTTATAATGAAGTGTTTAGACTTTTTTGAGTTAAGGTATATAAAATTCAACATTTTTATGAACTCTTTCTTTTTGTATTGGCTTTGTCTTTCTATTTGATTCAAGGTAGATGAAATTTGTTTGGATTTGGATTAGTTCTTCTTGGTCTTTCATCCTTCTTCTATTGTGAAATTTTCCTTCCTTCATATTTTATTGAATTAAAGTACATAGAAATGCAATTTTTACTAGACGTAATGCTTTAGAACATATTATTTGTGATTACAATACATTTTTCAAACTTTTTCTATTAAAGATGAGTTTATCTAGTTTGCGATTTAGTCTTAGAAATCAATTTCTGACTTATAACGAAGTGTGTAGAATTTTTTTAGTTAACGTATATAAAATTCAAAATTTTTATGAACTCTTTCTTTTTGTATTGGCTTTGTATTTCTATTTCAGTCAAGATAGATGAAATTTGTTAGGATTTGGATTAGTTCTGCATGGTCATTCATCCTTCTTCTATTGTGAAATTTGACTTCCTTCATATTTTCTTGAACCAACGTACATAGAAAGGCAATTTTTACTTGCCGTAATGCCTTAGAACATATTATTTGTGATTACAATACATTTTCAAACTTTTTATGTTAAAGATGGGTTTATCTAGTTTATGATTTAGTCTCAGAAATCAATTTCCGACTTGTTGACTTTTTTGAGTTAACGTATATAAAATTCAAAATTTTATGAACTCTTTCATTTGTGTTGGCTTTGTCTTTCTATTTGATTTAAGATAGATGAAATTTGTTAGGATTTGGAATAGTTATGCATGGTCTTTCATCCTTCTTCTATTGTGAAATTTGACTTCCTTCATATTTTCTTGAATCAACGTACATAGAAATTTAATTTTTCCAAGACGTAATGCCTTAGAACATATTATTTGTGACTACAATACATTTTCAAACTTTTTCTGTTAAATATGAGTTTATCTAGTTTACAATTTAGTTTAAAAAATCAATTTCAGACATATAAAGAAGTGTGTAGACTCTTTTGAGGTAACGTACATAAAATTCAACATTTTTACGAACTCTTTCTTTTTGTGTTGGCTTTGTCTTTCTATTTGATCCAAGATAGATTAAATTTGTTAGGATTTGGATTAGTTCTACATGGTCTTTCATCCTTCTTCTAGTGTGAAATGGGACTTCCTTCATACTTCTTGAATCAACGTACATAGAAATGGAATTTTTACTTGACGTAATGCTTTAGAACATATTATTTGTGATTACAATACATTTGTCAAACTTTTTATGTTAAAGATGAGTTTATCTAGTTTACGATTTAGTCTCAGAAATCAATTTCCGAGTTATAACGAAGTGTGTAGATTTTTTTTAGTTAACGTATATGAAATTCAAAATTTTATGAACTCTTCCATTTGTGTTGGCTTTGTCTTTCTATTCGATTCAAGATAGATGAAATTTGTTAGGATTTGGATTAGTTATGCATGGCCTTTCATCCATCTTCTATTGTGAAATTTGGCTTCCTTCATATTTTCTTGAATCACCGTATATAGAAATGCAATTTTTACTAGACGTTATGCCTTAGAACATATTATTTGTGACTACAATACATTTTTCAAACTTTTCCTGTTAAAGATGAGTTTATCTAGTTTACAATTTAGTTTCAGAAATCAATTTCAGACTTATAACGAAGTGTGTGGACTTTTTTGAGTTAAGGTATATAAAATTCAACATTTTTATGAACTCTTTCTTTTTGTATTGGCTTTGTGTTTCAATTTGATTCAAGGTAGATGAAATTTGTTTGGATTTGGATTAGTTCTTCTTGGTCTTTCATCCTTCTTCTATTGTGAAATTTTCCTTCCTTCATATTTTATTGAATCAACGTACATAGAAATGCAATTTTTACTAGACGTAATGCTTTAGAACATATTATTTGTATTGCAATACATTTTTCAAACTTTCTCTGTTAAATATGAGTTTATTTATTTTGCGATTTAGTCTCAGAAATCAATTTCCGACTTATAACGAAGTGTGTAGAATTTTTTTAGTTAACGTATATAAAATTCAAAATTTTTATGAACTCTTTCTTTTTGTATTGGCTTTGTCTTTCTATTTCAGTCAAGATAGATGAAATTGGTTAGGATTTGGATTAGTTCTGCATGGTCATTCATCCTTCTTCTATTTTGAAATTTGACTTCCTTCATATTTTCTTGAATCAACGTACATAGAAAGGCAATTTTTACTTGACGTAATGCCTTAGAACATATTATTTGTGATTACAATACATTTTCAAACTTTTTATGTTAAAGATGGGTTTATCTAGTTTACGATTTATTCTCAGAAATCAATTTCCGACTTGTTGACTTTTTTGAGTTAACGTATATAAAATTCAAAATTTTATGAACTCTTTCATTTGTGTTGGGTTTGTCTTTCTATTTGATTTAAGATAGATGAAATTTGTTATGATTTGGAATAGTTATGCATGGTCTTTCATCCTTCTTCTATTGTGAAATTTGACTTCCTTCATATTTTCTTGAATCAACGTACATAGAAATTTAATTTTTACTAGACGTAATGCCTTAGAACATATTATTTGTGACTACAATACATTTTCAAACTTTTTTGTTAAATATGAGTTTATCTAGTTTACAATTTAGTTTAAAAAATCAATTTCAGACATATAAAGAAGTGTGTAGATTCTTTTCAGGTAACGTACATAAAATTCAACATTTTTATGAACTCTTTCTTTTTGTATTGGCTTTGTCTTTCTATTCGATTCAAGGTAGATGAAATTTGTTTGGATTTGGATTAGTTCTTCATGGTCTTTCATCCTTCTTCTATTGTAAAATTTTCCTTCCTTCATATTTTATTGAATCAACGTACATAGAAATGCAATTTTTACTAGACGTAATGCTTTAGAACATATTATTTGTGATTACAATACATTTTTCAAACTTTTTCTGTTAAAGATGAGTTTATCTAGTTTGCGATTTAGTCTCAGAAATCAATTTCCGACTTATAACGAAGTGTGTAGAATTTTTTTAGTTAACTTTTATAAAATTCAAAAATTTTATGAACTCTTTCTTATTGTATTGGCTTTGTCTTTCTATTTCAGTCAATATAGATGAAATTTGTTAGGATTTGGATTGGTTCTGCATGGTCATTCATCTTTCTTCTATTTTGAAATTTGACTTCCTTCATATTTTCTTGAATCAACGTACATAGAAAGGCAATTCTTACTTGACGTAATGCCTTAGAACATATTATTTGTGACTACGATACATTTTAAAACTTTTTCTGTTAAATATAAGTTTTCAAGTTTACAATTTAGTTTAAAAAATCATTTTCAGACATATAACGAAATGTGTAGACTTTTTTGAGGTAACGTACATAAAATTCAACATTTTTATGAACTCTTTCTTTTTGTGTTGGCTTTGTGTTTTTATTTGATTCAAGATAGATTAAATTTGTTAGGATTTGGATTTGTTCTACATGGTCTTTCATCCTTCTTCTAGTGTGAAATTTGACTTCCTTCATATTTCTTGAATCAACGTACATAGAAATGGATTTTTTTACTTGACGTAATGCTTTAGAATATATTATTTGTGATTACAATACATTTGTCAAACTTTTTCTGTTAAAGATGAGTTTTTCTAGTTTACAATTTAGTTTCATAAATAATTTCAGACTTATAACGAAGTGTGTAGACTTTTTTGAGTTAAGGTATATAAAATTCAACATTTTTATGAACTCTTTCTTTTTGTATTGGCTTTGTCTTTCTATTCGATTCAAGGTAGATGAAATTTGTTTGGATTTGGATTAGTTCTTCATGGTCTTTCATCCTTCTTCTATTGTAAAATTTTCCTTCCTTCATATTTTATTGAATCAACGTACATAGAAATGCAATTTTTACTAGACGTAATGCTTTAGAACATATTATTTGTGATTACAATACATTTTTCAAACTTTTTATGTTAAAGATGAGTTTATCTAGTTTGCGATTTAGTCTCAGAAATCAATTTCCGACTTATAACGAAGTGTGTAGAATTTTTTTAGTTAACTTTTATAAAATTCAAAAATTTTGTGAACTCTTTCTTATTGTATTGGCTTTGTCTTTCTATTTCAGTCAATATAGATGAAATTTGTTAGGATTTGGATTGGTTATGCATTGTCTTTCATCCTTCTTTTATTGTGAAATTTGACTTCCTTCATATTTTCTTGAATCAATGTACATAGAAATGCAATTTTTACTAGATGTAATGCCTTAGAACATATTATTTGTGACTACGATACATTTTAAAACTTTTTCTGTTAAATATAAGTTTTCAAGTTTACAATTTAGTTTAAAAAATCATTTTCAGACATATAACGAAATGTGTAGACTTTTTTGAGGTAACGTACATAAAATTCAACATTTTTATGAACTCTTTCTTTTTGTGTTGGCTTTGTGTTTTTATTTGATTGAAGATAGATTAAATTTGTTAGGATTTGGATTAGTTCTACATGGTCTTTCATCCTTCTTCTAGTGTGAAATTTGACTTCCTTCATATTTCTTGAATCAACGTACATAGAAATGGATTTTTTACTTGACGTAATGCTTTAGAATATATTATTTGTGATTACAATACATTTGTCAAACTTTTTCTGTTAAAGATGAGTTTATCTAGTTTACGATTTAGTCTCAGAAATCAATTTCCGAGTTATAACGAAGTGTGTAGACTTTTTTTAGTTAACGTATATAAAATTCAAAATTTTATGAACTCTTTCATTTGTGTTGGCTTTGTCTTTCTATTGGATTCAAGATAGATGAAATTTGTTAGGATTTGGATTAGTTAGGCATGGTCTTTCATCTATCTTCTATTGTGAAATTTGGCTTCCTTCATATTTTCTTGAATCAACGTATATAGAAATGCAATTTACACTAGACGTTATGCCTTAGAACATATTATTTGTGACTACAATACATTTTTCAAACTTTTCCTGTTAAAGATGAGTTTATCTAGTTTACAATTTGGTTTCAGTAATCAATTTCAGACTTATAACGAAGTGTATAGACTTTTTTGAGTTAAGGTATATAAAATTCAACATTTTTATGAACTCTTTCTTTTTGTATTGGCTTTGTCTTTCTATTTGATTCAAGGTATATGAAATTTGTTTGGATTTGGATTAGTTCTTCTTGGTCTTTCATCCTTCTTCTATTGTAAAATTTTCCTTCCTTCATATTTATTGAATCAACGTACATAGAAATGCAATTTTTACTAGACGTAATGCTTTAGAACATATTATTTGTGATTACAATACATTTTTCAAACTTTTTCTGTTAAAGATGAGTTTATCTAGTTTGCGATTTAGTCTCAGAAATCCATTTCCGACTTATAACGAAGTGTGTAGAATTTTTTTAGTTAACGTATATAAAATTCAAAAAATTTATGAACTCTTTCTTTTTGTATTGGCTTTGTCTTTTTTATGTAACCTCTTTTCTTGTAAACTATTTCTTGAAAATTTTGTTATCTATTAATACAAATTTTTGACTTATCAAAAAAAAGCTTTGTCTTTCTATTTCAGTCAAGATAGATGAAATTTGTTAGGATTTGGATTAGTTCTGCATGGTCATTCATCCTTCTTCTATTGTGAAATTTGACTTCCTTCATATTTTCTTGAATCAACGTACATAGAAAGGCAATTTTTACTTGACGTAATGCCTTAGAACATATTATTTGTGATTACAATAAATTTTCAAACTTTTTATGTTAAAGATGGGTTTATCTAGTTTACGATTTAGTCTCAGAAATCAATTTCCGACTTGTTGACTTTTTTGAGTTAACGTATATAAAATTCAAAATTTTATGAATTCTTTCATTTGTGTTGGCTTTGTCTTTCTATTTGATTTAAGATAGATGAAATTTGTTAGGAGTTGGAATAGTTATGCAAGGTCTTTCATCCTTCTTCTATTGTGAAATTTGACTTCCTTCATATTTTCTTGAATCAACGTACATAGAAATGCAATTTTTACTAGACGTAATGCCTTAGAACATATTATTTGTGACTACAATACATTTTCAAACTTTTTCTGTTAAATATGAGTTTATCTAGTTTACAGTTTAGTTTAAAAAATCAGTTTCAGACATATAACGAAGTGTGTAGACTTTTATGAACTCTTTCTTTTTGTGTTGGCTTTGTCTTTCTATTTGATTCAAGATAGATTAAATTTGTTAGGATTTGGATTAGTTCTACATGGTCTTTCATCCCTTTTCTAGTGTGAAATTTGACTTCCTTCATATTTCTTAAATCAACGTACATAACAATGCAATTTTTACTAGATCTATGGCCTTAGAACATATTAATTATAATTACAATATATTTTTGAAACTTTTTGTGTTAAAGATGAGTTTATCTAGTTTACAATTTAGTCTCCGAAATCAACTTCCGACTTATAACGAAGTGTGTAGACTTTTTTGAGTTAACGTATAAAACATTCAACATTTTTATGAACTCTTTATTTTTGTATTGGCATTGTATTTCAGTTTGATACAAATAGATGAAATTTGTTAGGATTTGGGTTAGTTCTGGCTGGTCTTTCATCCTTCTTCTATTGTGAAATTTGACTGCCTTCATATTTTCTTGAGTCAGCATATATAGAAATGTAATTATTACTAGACGTAATGCCTTAGAACATATTATTTGTGATTACAATACATTTTCAAACTTTTTCTGGTTAAAGATGAGTTATCTGGTTTACAATTTAGTCTCAGAAATCAACTTCCGACTTATAACGAAGTGTGTAGCTTTTTTGAGTTAACGTATTAAAAATTCAATATTTTTATGAACTCTTTATTTTTGTATTGGCTTTGTCTTTCAATTTGATTCAAGATAGATTGAATTTGTTAGGATTTGGATTAGTTCTACATGGTCTTTCATCCTTCTTCTAGTGTGAAATTTGACTTCCTTCATATTTCTTGAATCAACATACAATGCAATTTTTACTAGATCTATTGTCTTAGAACATATTAATTGTAATTACAATACATTTTTCAAACTTTTTGTGTTAAAGACGAGTTTATCTATTTTACAATTTAGTCTCAGAAATCAACTTCCGACTTATAACGAAGTGTGTAGACTTTTTTGAGTTAACGTATAAAAAATTAAACATTTTTATGAACTCTTTATTTTTGTATTGGCTTTGTCTTTCATTTTGATACAAATAGATGAAATTTGTTAGGATTTGGGTTAATTCTGGCTGGTCTTTCATCCTTCTTCTATTGTGAAATTTGACTTCCTTCATATTTTCTTGAATCAACGTACATAGAAATGCAATTTTTACTAGACGTAATGCCTTAGAACGTATTATTTGTGATTACAATACATTTTCAAACTTTTTATGTTAAAGATGAGTTATCTGGTTTACAATTTAGTCTCAGAAATCAACTTCCGACTTATAACGATGTGTTTAGACTTTTTTGAGTTAACGTATAAAAAATTCAATATTTTTATGAACTCTTTATTTTTGTATTGGCTTTGTCTTTCAATTTGATTCCAATAGGTGAAATTTGTTAAAATTTGGATAAGTTCTGGCTGGTCTTTCAACCTTCTTCTATTGTGAAATTTGACTTCCTTCATATTTTCTTGAATCAACGTACGTAGAAATGCAATTTTTACTAGACGTAATGCCTTAGAACATATTATTTGTGATTACAATACATTTTCAAACTTTTTATGTTAAAGACGGGTTTATCTAGTTTACGATTTAGTCTCAGAAATCAATTTCCGACTTGTAGACTTTTTTTGAGTTAACGTATATAAAATTCAAAATCTTATGAACTCTTTTATTTGTGTTGGCTTTGTCTTTCTATTTGATTCAAGATAGATGAAATTTGTTAGGATTTGGAATAGTTATGCATGGTCTTTCATTCTTCTTCTAGTGTGAAATTTGACTTCCTTCATATATTCTTGAATCAACGTACATAGAAATGCAATTTTTACTAGACGTAATGCCTTAGAACATATTAATTGTGATTAAAATATATTTTTCAAACTTTTTCTGTTAAAGATGAGTTTATCTAGTTTACAATTTAGTCTCAGAAATCAACTTCCGACTTATAACGAAGTGTGTAGAATTTTTTGAGTTAACGTATATAAAATTCAACATTTTTATGAACTTTTTCTTTTTGTGTTGGCTTTGTCTTTCTATTTGATTCAAGGTAGATGAAATTTGTTAGGATTTGGATTATTTCTACATGGTCTTTCATCCTTCTTCTAGTGTGAAATTTGACTTCCTTCATATTTCTTGAATCAACGTACATAGAAATGCAATTTTTACTAGAGTTATTGCCTTAGAACATATTAATTGTAATTACAATACATTTTTCAAACTTTTTATGTTAAAAATGAGTTTATCTAGTTTACAATTTAGTCTCAGAAATCAATTTCCGACTTATAACGAAGTGTGTAGACTTTTTTAGGTTAACATATATAAAATTCAACATTTTTATCATCTCTTTATTTTTGTATTGGCTTTGTCTTTCAATTTGATTCGAATAGATGAAATTTGATATAATTTTTTGGGTTAGTTCTGGCTGGTCTTTCATCCTTCTTCTATTGTGAAATATGACTTTTTTTCATATTTTCTTGAATCAATGTACATAGAAATGCTATTTTTACTAGACGTAATGCCTTAGAACATATTATTTGTGATTACAATACATTTTCAAACATTTTCTGTTAAAGATGAATTTATCTAGTTTACAAATTAGTCTCGAAAATTAACTTCCGACTTATAACGAAGTGTGTAGACTTTTTTGAGTTAACGTATAAAAAATTCAACATTTTTATGAACTCTTTATTTTTGTATTGGCTTTGTGTTTCAATTTTATTCAAATAAATGAAATTTGTTAGAATTTGGGTTAGTTCTGGCTGGTCTTTCATCCTTCTTCTATTGTGAAATTTGACTTCCTTCATATTTTCTTGAATCAACGTACATAGAAATGCAATTTTTACTAGACGTGATGCCTTAGATCATATTATTTGTGACTACAATACATTTTTCAAACTTTTTCTGTTAAAGATGAGTTTATCTAGTTTACGGTTTAGTCTCAGAATTCAATTTCAGACATATAACGAAGTGTGTAGACTTTTTTTAGTTAACGTATATAAAATTCAAAAATTTTATGAACTCTTTCTTTTTTTGTTGGCTTTGTCTTTTTATTTGATTCAAGATAAATGAAATTTGTTAGGATTTGGATTAGTTCTGCATGATCTTTCATCCTTCTTCTAGTGTGAAATTTGACTTCCTTCATATTTTCTTGAATCAATGTACATAGAAATGCAATTTTTACTAGACGTAATGCCTTAGAACATATTATTTGTGATTAAAATACATTTTCAAACTTTTTCTGTTAAAGATGAATTTATCTAGTTTACAATTTAGTTTCAGAAATCAATATCAAACTTATAAAGAAGTGTGTAGACTTTTTTGAGTTAACGTTTATAAAATTCAACATTTTTATGCACTCTTACTTTTTTTGTTGGCTTTGTCTTTTTATTTGATTCAAGATAAATGAAATTTGTTTGGATTTGGATTAGTTTTGCATGGTCTTTCATCCTTCTTCTATTTTGAAATTTGCCTTCCTTCATATTTTCTTGAATCAACGTACATATAAATGCAATTTTTACTAGACGTGATGCCTTAGATCATATTATTTGTGACTACAATACATTTTTCAAACTTTTTCTGTTAAAGATGAGTTTATCTAGTTTACGATTTAGTCTCAGAAATCAATTTCAGACATATAACGAAGTGTGTAGACTTTTTTTAGTTAACGTATATAAAATTCAAAAATTTTATGAACTCTTTCTTTTTTTGTTGGCTTTGTCTTTTTATTTGATTCAAGATAAATGAAATTTGTTAGGATTTGGATTAGTTCTGCATGATCTTTCATCCTTCTTCTAGTGTGAAATTTGACTTCCTTTATATTTTCTTGAATCAACGTACATAGAAATGCAATTTTTGCTAGATGTATTGCCTTAGGACATATTATTTGTGACTACAATACATTTTTCAAACTTTTTCTGTTAAAGATGAGTTTATCTAGTTTACAATTTAGTTTCAGAAATCAATTTCAGACATATAACGAAGTGTGTAGACTTTTTTGAGTTAACGTATATAAAATTTAACAATTTTATGATCTCTTTCTTTTTGTGTTGGCTTTGTCTTTCTATTTGATTCTAGATAGATGAAATTTGTAAGGATTTGGATTAGTTTTGCATGGTCTTTCATCCTTATTTTAGTGTGAAATTTGACTTCCTTCATATTTTCTTGAATCAACGTACATAGAAATGCAATTTCTGCTAGATGTATTGCCTTAGGACATTTTAATTGTAATTACAATACATTTTTCAAACTTTTTCTGTTAAAATGAGTTTATCTAGTTTACAATTTAGTCTCAGAAATCAATTCCGACTTATAACGAAGTGTGTAGACTTTTTTAGGTTAACGTATAAAAAATTCAACATTTTTATGATCTCTTTCTTTTTGTGTTGGCTTTGTCTTTCTATTTGATTCAAGATAGGTGAAATCTGTTAGGATTTGGATTAGTTCTGCTTAGTCTTTCGACCTTCTTCTATTGTGAAATTTGACTTCCTTCATATATTTTTGAATCAACATACATAGAAATGCAATTTTTATATATTGCCTTAGAACATATTAATTGTGATTATAATATATTTTTCAAACTTTTTCTGTTAAAGATGAGTTTATCTAGTTTACAATTTAGTCTCAGAAATCAACTTCCGACTTATAACGAAGTGTGTAGAATTTTTTGAGTTAACGTATATAAAATCCGACATTTTTATGAACTCTTTCTTTTTTTGTTGGCTTTGTCTTTTTATTTGATTCAAGATAGATGAAATTTGTTAGGATTTGGATTGGTTCTGCATGGTCTTTCATCCTTCTTCTAGTGTGAAATTTGACTTCCTTCATATTTCTTGAATCAACGTACATAGAAATGCAATTTTTACTAGACGTAATGCCTTAGCACATATTATTTGTGACTACAATACATTTTCAAAAAAATTTCTGTTAAAGATGAGTTTATCTAGTTTTCAATTTAGTTTTAGAAATCAATTTCAGACATATAACGAAGTGTGTAGCCTTTTTTGAGTTATCGTACATATTATTCAACATTTTTATGAACTCTTTCTTTTTGTATTGGCTTTGTCTTTCTATTTGATTCAAGATAGATTAAATTTGTTAGGATTTGGATTAGTTCTACATGGTCTTTCATCCTTCTTCTAGTGTGAAATTTGACTTCCTTGATATTTGTTGAATCAACGTCCATAGAAATGCAATTTTTACTAGAGCTATTGCCTTAGAACATATTAATTGTAATTACAATACGTTTTTCAAACTTTTTCTATTAAAGATGAGTTTGTCTAGTTTACGACTTAGTCTCACAAATCAACGTCCGACTTATAACGAAGTGTGTAGAATTTTTTGAGTTAACGTATAAAAAATTCAACATTTTTATGAACTCTTTATTTTTGTATTGGCTTTGTCTTTCAGTTTGATTCAAATAGATGAAATTTGTTAGAATTTGGGTTAGTTCTGGCTGGTCTTTCATCCTTCTTCTATTGTGAAATTTGACTTTCTTCATATTTTCTTGAATCAATGTACATAGAAATGCAATTTTTACTAGACGTAATGCCTTAGAACATATTATTTGTGATTACAATACATTTTCAAACTTTTTCTGTTAAAGATGAATTTATCTAGTTTACAATTTAGTTTCAGAAATCAATATCAAACTTATAACGAAGTGTGTAGACTTTTTTGAGTTAACGTTTATAAAATTCAACATTTTTATGCACTCTTTCTTTTTTTGTTGGCTTTGTCTTTTTATTTGATTCAAGATAGATGAAATTTGTTTGGATTTGGATTAGTTTTGCATGGTCTTTCATCCTTCTTCTATTTTGAAATTTGCCTTCCTTCATATTTTCTTGAATCAACGTACATAGAAATGCAATTTTTACTAGACGTGATGCCTTAGATCATATTATTTGTGACTACAATACATTTTTCAAACTTTTTCTGTTAAAGATGAGTTTATCTAGTTTACGATTTAGTCTCAGAAATCAATTTCAGACATATAACGAAGTGTGTAGACTTTTTTTAGTTAACGTATATAAATTTCAAAAAATTTATGAACTCTTTCTTTTTTTGTTGGCTTTTTCTTTTTATTTGATTCAAGATAGATGAAATTTGTTAGGATTTGGATTAGTTCTGCATGGTCTTTCATCCTTCTTCTAGTGTGAAATTTGACTTCCTTCATATTTTCTTGAATCAACGTACATAGAAATGCAATTTTTGCTAGATGTATTGCCTTAGGACATATTATTTGTGACTACAATACATTTTTCAAACTTTTTCTGTTAAAGATGAGTTTATCTAGTTTACAGTTTAGTTTCAGAAATTAATTTCAGACATATAACGAAGTGTGTAGACTTTTTTGAGTTAACGTATATAAAATTCAACAATTTTATGATCTCTTTCTTTTTGTGTTGGCTTTGTCTTTCTATTTGATTCTAGATAGATGAAGTTTGTAAGGATTTGGATTAGTTCTGCTTAGTCTTTCGTCCTTCTTCTATTGTGAAATTTGACTTCCTTCATATATTCTTGAATCAACATACATAGAAATGGAATTTTTATGTACTGCCTTAGAACATATTAATTGTAATTACAATACGTTTTTCAAACTTTTTCTATTAAAGATGAGTTTGTCTAGTTTACGACTTAGTCTCAGAAATCAACGTCCGACTTATAACGAAGAGTGTAAAATTTTTTGAGTTAACGTATAAAAAATTCAACTTTTTATGAACTCTTTATTTTTGTGTTGGCTTTGTCTTTCAGTTTGATTCAAATAGATGAAATTTGTTAGAATTTGGGTTAGTTCTGGCTGGTCTTTCATCCTTCTTCTATTGTGAAATTTGACTTTCTTCATATTTTCTTGAATCAACGTACATAGAAATGTAATTTTTACTAGACGTAATGCCTTAGAACATATTATTTGTGATTACAATACATTTTCAAACTTTTTCTGTTAAAGATGAATTTATCTAGTTTACAATTTAGTCTCAGAAATCAATTTCCGACTTATAACGAAGAGTGTAGACTTTTTTAGGTTAACGTATATAAAATTCAATATTTTTATGATCTCTTTCTTTTTGTGTTGGCTTTTTCTTTCTATTTGATTCAAGATAGGTGAAATTTGTTAGGATTTGGATTAGTTCTGCTTAGTCTTTCGTCATTCTTCTATTGTGAAATTTGACTTCCTTCATATATTCTTGAATCAACATACATAGAAATGCAATTTTTATGTATTGTCTTAGAACATATTAATTGTGATTACAATATATTTTTCAAACTTTTTCTATTAAATATGAGTTTATCTAGTTTACAATTTAGTCTCAGAAATCAACTTCCGACTTATAACGAAGTGTGTAGAATTTTTTGAATTAACGTATATAAAATTCAACATTTTTATGAACTTTTTCTTTTTGTGTTGGCTTTGTCTTTCTATTTGATTCAAGGTAGATGAAATTTGTTAGGATTTGGATTATTTCTACATGGTCTTTCATCCTTCTTCTAGTGTGAAATTTGACTTCCTTCATATATATTTTGAATCAACGTACATAGAAATGCAATTTTTACTAGAGTTATTGCCTTAGAACTTATTAATTGTAATTACAATACATTTTTCAAACTTTTTCTGTTAAAAATGAGTTTATCTAGTTTACAATTTAGTCTCAGAAATCAATTTCCGACTTATAACGAAGTGTGTAGACTTTTTTAGGTTAACGTATATAAAATTCAACATTTTTATCATCTCTTTATTTTTGTGTTGGCTTTGTCTTTCAATTTGATTCGAATAGATGAAATTTGTTGGAATTTTTTGGGTTAGTTCTGGCTGGTCTTTCATCCTTCTTCTATTGTGAAATTTGACTTTTTTTCATATTCTCTTGAATCAATGTACATAGAAATGCAATTTTTACTAGACCTAATGCCTTAGAACATATTATTTGTGATTACAATACATTTTCAAACTTTTTCTGTTAAAGATGAATTTATCTAGTTTACAATTTATTTTCAGAAATCAATTTCAGACTTATAACGAAGTGTGTAGACTTTTTTGAGTTAACGTATATAAAATTCAACATTTTTATGAACTCTTTGTTTTTGTGTTGCCTTTATCTTTCTATTTGATTCAATATAGATGAAATTAGTTAGGATTTGGATTAGTTCTACATGGTCTTTCATCCTTCTTCTAATGTGAAATTTGACTTCCTTCATATTTCTTTAATCAACGTACATAGAAATGCAATTTTTACTAGAGCTATTGCCTTAGAACATATTAATTGTAATTACAATACATTTTTCAAAATTTTTCTGTTAAAGAAGAGTTTATCTAGTTTACAAATTAGTCTCGAAAATCAACTTCCGAATTATAGCGAAGTGTGTAGACTTTTTGAGTTAACGTATAAAAAATTCAACATTTTTATGAAGTCTTTATTTTTGTATTGGCTTTGTGTTTCAATATGATTCAAATAGATGAAATTTGTTAGAATTTGGGTTAGTTCTGGCTGGTCTTTCATCCTTCTTCTATTGTAAAATTTGACTTCCTTCATATTTTCTTGAATCAACGTACACAGAAATGCAATTTTTACTAGACGTAATGCCTTAGAACATATTATTTGTGATTACAATACATTTTATTACTTTTTATGTTAAAGATAGGTTTATCTAGTTTACGATTTAGTCTCAGAAATCAATTTCCGACTTATAACGAAGTGTGTAGACTTTTTTGAGTTAACGTATATAAAATTAAACAATTTTATGATCTCTTTTTTTTTGTGTTGGCTTTGTATTTCTATTTGATTCAAGATAGATGAAATTTGTAAGGATTTGGATTAGTTCTGCAAGGTCTTTCATCCTTCTTTTAGTGTGAAATTTGACTTCCTTCATATTTTCTTGAATCAACGTACATAGAAATGCAATTTCTGCTTGATGTATTGCCTTAGGACATTTTAATTGTAATTAAAATACATTTTTCAAACTTTTTCTGTTAAAAATAAGTTTATCTAGTTTACAATTTAGTCTTAGAAATCAATTCCGACTTATAACGAAGTGTGTAGACTTTTTCAGGTTAACGTATATAAAATTCAACATTTTTATGATCTCTTTCTTTTTGTGTTGGCTTTGTCTTTCTATTTGATTCAAGATAGGTGAAATTTGTTAGGATTTGGATTAGTTCTGCTTAGTCTTTCGACCTTCTTCTATTGTGAAATTTGACTTCCTTCATATATTTTTGAATCTTTTTTTTTTTTGCTAAGTCAAGAAAATATATTGATTAAAAAGATATTTACAAGATAGGTGAAGGAGAAAAGGGATCAGAGAAACCCCTAAAAAACTCCTAAAACCTATTTAAAACGATAATAAATTACATTTGGAAACTCAATAGAACTTAAAAAAACTGGTCGACCTTCAAAGTGAAAACCAACCCCATCCTCTAATAAACAACCACGCTTTTCCATTGCATCAGCTGCAAAATTTGCCTCTCTAAAAGAATGTTCAAAACGAATTGAACCATATAAACCTTTAACTTCCATCCATCTTTGCCTAGCAAACCAAGGAACGTTATCTTCTTCCAAAGCCTTCAACAAACTTGTAGAATCTGATATAATAACAATGCAAGCATATCCCCACTGAACTGCGGATTATCAGAATCAATACGTTGATTCATGATGATTCATTCTTTAGATAATATTCCTAGTAGCTCAAATCAGAACCATGCTAAAACAGTTTCTTTTGCTGAAAAAGTTAGGGAACGTAAAACCCTAAATCCAACTTCAGTTGATATTTCCTTGTTACCAAATCCTACTCTTGTTGAGGGTGAGCCAGCTCTTGTCATCCCTAATGATTATTATCAGGAAGGATGCAAGCCTTTTCAATATAGCTTCATAGCTAGACTGGATGCTACAGGTTTAAAGTTTGTTGAGGTTCAAAAAATCCTTGAAAATCAATGGAAACTTAAGAATAGGTATAAGTTTATACCTATGAGCAAAGGATTATTTGTTATTATGTTATCTTCAGAATTGGAAAAGGAGAAGATTCGTGCTGAATAGTGGTTTGTCAATCAACAAATTCTGAGGCTGATTGATTGGTACCCAGGTTTTAATCCTGATAAACAAAGAACGTCCCATGCAGCTGTTTGGGTACGTTTTCTTGGTCTCCCTATTGAGATATGGATTGAGAAATCTTTACTTTCTATTGGGAAAATCCTTGGAACACCAATTGTGGTGGATCAAAGAACCCTAAATCTGGAATATGGTCACTTCGCAGCTGTTTTGGTAGACATAGACTTTGCAAAGCATATTCCTGACCGAATCTCTATCACTGCAGGAGGTAAAATTTTTTGGCAATATGTTGATATACCAAATTCACCTAAATACTGTTTATCTTGTTGGGCATGTTGATGGTGAATGCAAAAAGAAGAATAGCATGAATGCTGCTGGTAAGGAAAAACAGCTTGTTCATAAAGTTTGGCAAGCAAAGTCACCTAAAACTAATGAGGAAGAGCAGAAGTCTTTGAATCTGGAGAATAATATGGTTGATGCTTCAGCTGAGAGGGATGATGCGGCTCAGCTTAGATTGCAAAACGCAATTGCAGCCAAGAAAGTGCTTGTTGCACGTACACAATCTGCTCATGCAGACCATGCTCAGTCCGGGATGAACCAAACTTCAGCTCAGTCCGGGATAACTCAATCCGTGTCTGAATTGGAAACTGAAATAAGAGTCGTGAATAAAGAAACTTCTGAAGTTGTTGGAGCTACAGCTAGAGAAGATATTACACGAACAGATTCTATCAATGCAGAGTCCGGGATGAACCAAAACTCTTCAGCTCAGACCGGGACAACTCAATCCGTGTCTGATTTGGAAACTCAAATAAGAGTCGTGAATAAAGGAACTTCTGAAGTTGTTGGAGCTACAGCTAGTGAAGATATTACACGTACAGATTGTATCAATGCAGGCCATGCAGATCAGACCGTGGTTGATTTGATAAATCTTAAAAACACTCCTACTGACGTTATTGATGCTAATCAGTTGGAAAAGGAGCTAGCTAAATCTGCTGCTGAGTTGCGTGAGGCCCAGATGAAGTTTATTCATTGTAAAAATAATATTGCAGCTCAGAAAGATATAGCTTTACGTAAGGAAGATATGGCTGCTCAGAGCTTTTCTAAAGATGAATGGACTCAAGTGAAAGGAAAGAAACCCCCTAGCAAAGGTATTTTCTCTTTTACTCCTTTTGTGAAGGATTATACTCCTTTTGCGGATGATTTGATGCAAACTGAAGTTGTGGTTAAAAACAAATTTGATGTTCTGGAATCTGAGTTAGGCCTTAATAATGTTATTATTGAGGAAGAGGAGGAGGATCAAGTAGAATCTAGTGACTCAGATGTTAGTATGGGTTCTAAAAGTTGGGGTGAGGTTGATGCTGACATTTTAGCAAGGAAAAAAGCTAGGAAAGTTGCCAAACAGGCTGCTAATATTTTAGCAAAGCGTTCTTTGCAATCTGATTCAAGTTTGGAATCTTCTCCCAGCAAGTCTATTGAGGAATCTCCAAGCCGTAACACTAACATGGAAATTCAATCGGGGTTGGTTGATACTGTTTTTGATAAGAATAATATTTTGTCTAAGGAAGAATTAGAGGTGGCAAGCAATATTCAGTTGGAAGATGTGCGTGCTCAGTTCATTAGAAGTCCAGCTTTTAGCCGAAAATATCTCAAAGAAAAGAGGGAGCAAATGGAAAGTATGAATTCAAAGAAAAAATCTCCTAGTAAGTTGTCTCCTATTAAGCTTGTTCCTGGTAACTTTGCCTCTGAGGATGAAGATGGAGAGTTTTATGTGGATGAAGATGAAGATGTCTTGGGTAACTATGCTTTTGATACGGATATTATGGATGGAATTTTTTCTAAGAGCAAATCGTATAGAGTTGGTTGCAGCAGAAGTAAATTGAAAGGAGTTGGTTATAGATATAGGTAGCTTCTTTTAATTTTCTGGTTACTACTTTTGTTATTTCTTTTTTGTTTTTAGTCCCCTTTGGTTTATGGGGGTAGGGAGTTTTGTGCTTCTTTTTTGTAATTCTTGTAATTACGTTCTTTTTGCTTAATAAACTTTTTTGACCTAGCAAAAAAAAAAAAAAACCCCACTGAACTGCCCACTCCATACCCACAATAATACCATACAATTCAGCCAAATAATTAGACGCAACTCCCAAACCAATACACATTGCACCTACCACTTCACAATTTTCATTCCTTGCAACAAGACCAGCTCCCGCCACCCCTGGATTACCTCTTGAGGCGCCATCCGTGCACAAAAGCAATTCATTATCATTAGGAGGAAACCAAAAACACTCCTTGGGATCAGTAAACTTCACCTTTCTATGCCGAACCCTAAAAAACTCCAGAATTCTCAAGTCATCCATAGAATTATGCATATAACTCTTCATACGAACTGAATAATCTTGCATCAAACTAAAAACACGTTTTTGAAATAAAGACCAACAAGGGTTCTTCTTTTCATACACTTTTTTGTTCCTAGTGAACCATAATTCTGAACGCACAACCAAATTCACTACCAACCACAAATCCTTAACAATACCACTATGATTTTTTGCCTTTTGGTAAGAAGTAATAATATCATAATTAGGTTTAATTTTGAAAATACCTTCAATCCACTCCCAAGCTTGACGCGCAAAATTACAGCTCCAAAGAATATGTTGGAGAGACTCCTCCTCAATCTGACACACACTACATTTAGATGCAAGTTGAATTTTAAATCTGCTACGTACCTTATCAAGAGTAGCACACACACCACGAATAAACTTCCAGTTCTGAGCCGCCAATGAAGGATGCACCACCCTCTTCCATAACAACCCCGCCTCCTTCAAAATAGGATATTTCTTCCTAATCAATTCCCTAGCTGACTTGACAGAAAATTTACCTTGTAAATCAGGCATCCAAAAACGCCTATCCACTCCCATATGAATTTTTGGTAAATCCTGTTGCAACACACCAGCACCTAAAAGGAGTTGTGAATGAACTCCATGAATCTGCCAATCACCTTGCACAATAATATCACTCACACGAGCTGATCTGTCTAAATCCATGCGATTTAAAACACTAGCTAAGGTTGTATTTCCATACCATATATCAAAGAATAAAGAAGTATCCCTACCGTCACCAATAAAACATTTCGTGTTGTTCACCATCTCCTTATGAACCCAACGAAGACCTGGAAGAATAGAAGATTTCACCCCTGCCATCTTAATACGACCATCCCTACAAGTGAATTTGGCTTCCAAAAACCTCGCCCCCCTGTTGAATTTTATATACGTTAACTCAAAAAAGTCTATACACTTCGTTTTAAGTCGGAAATTGATTTCTGAGACTAAATTGCAAACTAGATAAACTCATCTTTAATAGAAAAAGTTTGAAAATGTATTGTAATTACAATTAATATGTTCTAAGGCAATACGTCTAGTAAAAATTGCATTTCTATGTACGTTGATTCAAGAAAATATGAAGGAAGTCAAATTTCACAATAGAAGAAGGATGAAAGACCATGCATAACTAATCCAAATCCTAACAAATTTCATCTATCTTGAATCAAATAGAAAGACAAAGCCAACACAAAAAGAAAGAGTTCATAAAAATGTTGAATTTAATATACGTTAACTCAAAAAAGTCTACACACTTTGTTATAAGTCGGAAATTGATTTCTGAGACTAAATTGTAAACTAGATAAACTCATCTTTAACTGAAAAAGTTTGAAAAATGTATTGTAATCACAAATAATATGTTCTAAGGCATTACGTCTACTAAAAATTGCATTTCTATGTACGTTGATTCAAGAAAATATGAAGGAAGTCAAATTTTACAATAGAAGAAGGATGAAAGACCATGCAGAACTAATCCAAATCCTAACAAATTTCATTTATCTTGAATCAAATAGAAAGACAAATCCAACACAAAAAGAAAGAGTTCATAAAAATGTTGAATTTTATATACTTTTTTTTTGCTAAGTCAAGAAAATATATTGATTAAAAAGATATTTACAAGATAGGTGAAGGAGAAAAGGGATCAGAGAAACCCCTAAAAAACTCCTAAAACCTATTTAAAACGATAATAAATTACATTTGGAAACTCAATAGAACTTAAAAAAACTGGTCGACCTTCAAAGTGAAAACCAACCCCGTCCTCTAATAAACAACCACGCTTTGCCATTGCATCAGCTGCAAAATTTGCCTCTCTAAAAGAATGTTCAAAACGAATTGAACCATATAAACCTTTAACTTCCATCCATCTTTGCCTAGCAAACCAAGGAACGTTATCTTCTTCCAAAGCCTTCAACACACTTGTAGAATCTGATCTAATAACAATGCAAGCATATCCCCACTGAACTTCCCACTCCATACCCACAATAATACCATACAATTCAGCCAAATAATTAGAAGTAACTCCCAAACCAATACACATTGCACCTACCACTTCACAATTTGCATTCCTTGCAACAACACCAGCACCCGCCACCCCTGGATTACCTCTTGAGGCGCCATCCGTGCACAAAAGCAATTCATTATCATTAGGAGGAAACCAAAAACACTCCTTGGGATCAGTAAACTTCACCTTTCTATGCCGAACCCTAAAAAACTCCAGAATTCTCAAGTCATCCATAGAATTATGCATATAACTCTTCATACGAACTGAATAATCTTGCATCAAACTAAAAACACGTTTTTGAAATAAAGACCAACAAGGGTTCTTCTTTTCATACACTTTTTTGTTCCTAGTGAACCATAATTCTGAACGCACAACCAAATTCACTACCAACCACAAATCCTTAACAATACCACTATGATTTTTTGCCTTTTGGTAAGAAGTAATAATATCATAATTAGGTTTAATTTTGAAAATACCTTCAATCCACTCCCAAGCTTGACGCGCAAAATTACAGCTCCAAAGAATATGTTGGAGAGACTCCTCCTCAATCTAACACACACTACATTTAGATGCAATTTGAATTTTAAATCTTCTACGTACCTTATCAAGAGTAGCACATGCACCACGAATAAACTTCCAGTTCTGAGCCGCCAATGAAGGATGCACCACCCTCTTCCATAACAACCCCGCCTCCCTCAAAATAGGATATTTCTTCCTAATCAATTCCCTAGCTGACTTGACAGAAAATTTACCTTGTAAATCAGGCATCCAAAAACGCCTATCCACTCCCATATGAATTTTTTGTAAATCCTGGTGCACCACACCAGCACTTAAAAGGAGTTGCGAATGAACTCCATGAATCTTCCAATCACCTTGCACAATAATATCACAAACACGAGCTGATCTTTCTAAATCCATGCGATTTAAAACACTAGCTAAGGTTGTATTTCCATACCATATATCAAAGAATAAAGAAGTATCCCTACCGTCACCAATAAAACACTTCGTGTCTCCTTATGAACCCAACGAAGACCAGGAAGAATAGAAGATTTCACCCCTGCCATCTTAATACGACCATCCCTACAAGTGAATTTGGCTTCCAAAAACCTCGCCCACCTCTTACGAGAAGATTTTATAGCCCACCACAATTTCATCAGCAAAGCTTTATTCATAGTCCTTAGGCTAGTGATCCCAAGACCACCTTCCTTTAAAGGACTACAAATCTTATCAAAACCAACTACAAAAGCTCTAGTAAGATTAGAATCACCCGACCACAGAAAATTACGAATCACACGCTCACTTTGAAGTGTGAATTTTACCGGCCATTTGTACACAGCCATGTTATGAATAGAATAACTCGAAAGAACATTATTAACAAGCACAACCCTATCTTGAAAAGATAACATCTTACCTTTCAGAACCGAAAGTTGATCCCTCAACTTATCAACAACGTTGCTGATGTGACTATACTTAACCATCCCCGGCATCACCTTAACTCCCAAATATCTATCAGGAAAGTTAGATATTGCCATACCTAAGAAAGTTGCAATTGTCTGGCGCCTACTCAAAGTCCCACCACCGAAGTAGATCTTGCTCTTCTCCCTACAAACCCTCTGACCAGAAGCTTGTTGGTAATTCTCCAAAATTTTCACCAAATTCTTCACACTCTTCATATTTCCCTTGCAAAAAATCATAATATCATCAGCAAAAAATAAATGAGTAGGAGCAATACCCTTACGTTTTACCATATAAGACATATCCTTATTCTGAAAGAGTTTAGTGATGTTGCGGCTAAGCACATCCTCAATCAAAACAAAAATAAGAGGAGATAGAGGATCCCCCTGCCGTAAACCCCTATTAATCTTGAAATAACCCTCCGGACTACCATTAAGAAGAATAGAAATACGCGCCGAATCCAGAATTTTCCAAATCCAAGAACACCAATCTTCAGAAAAACCATACCTTCTAAAAACCTCAAGAACAAAAGACCAGCTCACCGTATCAAAAGCCTGAGAGATATCAAGCTTCAAACCCAAATTACCGTCCTTCCTTTTGATGTGCAATTCATTCACCATCTCAGGAGCTAAACTAATATTCTCATGGATATTCCTTCCCTTCATGAAAGCCACTTGCTCTTCAGACACCAACTTTCCCAACACCCTACCAAGCCTAGTAGCCAAGATTTTAGTAAAAATCTTAAAAAAGAAATTACTTAAACCAATCGGCCTAAAGTTCTTCAACCTAGCAGCTCCCCTAACCTTTGCAAGCAAAAGAATAAGACTAGAATTAACCCCATTAGGAACGGTTTTAGAAGACCAGCAATAAGTAACCGCTAAAATCAGATCCCTTTGAATAATCTCCCAACAATGTCTATAAAAACACCCCGAGAAACCATCTGGACCTGGCGCACTATCAGCTCCCAAATCAAAAACCGCCTGTTTAATCTCATCACAAGTAGGAATAGCATCCAACATATGCGACTCTTCCACAGTAATAGAATCATGATCATAATCAAAAAGAGTTTCACTTACCTGACCATCCTCACCATTGAATTTAGCCTGATAGTAAGAAACCACATGAGCACTAAGATGAACCGGATCAGTAATAGTACTCCCATCTTCAGCAACAAGCTCCGAGATTGTATTAGCACTTCAACGAATTTTAATAGAGTTGTGAAAGAAAGAAGTGTTACTAGAACCCTCCAACAACCACTGATTTCTAGATTTTTGCTTTAACATTATATGCTGCTGCCTTTGAATATCTTGAACCTCAACAAGAGCATCCTTCATATTATTAAGTTTTGAAACATCAAACGGATCTTCATCAGAATTTCTACTAGCTACCTCAAACTTAAGCGTTGCTTGCTTTAGTCTAGCATTGACATTACCAAAAACCGTTTGATTCCATAACTTAATTGCCTCCTTCAACCACTTCAATTTGAAAGGAAAGATAAAACCATGATTACCATACACCGGCGCCATCCAAGATAACTCCACCATCTTCAAAAAATCCGGATGAGAAAACCACATCTTCTGTATACGAAAAGGAGCACGTCTAGGCCTAGGATCACAAAAAGGAAAACCAATAAGAGTCGAATGGTCAGAAACTTCCCTAGGAAGAGCTTTACACCGCCAATTCGAAAACTTAGACAGCCAAGGTTCATTAATAATAGCACGATCCAACTTACTAATAATTCTACAAACACCAGTCTGACCATTGGTCCAAGTAAACTTAGACCCCAACGAATCTGCTTCAAACAAGTTATTATCCTCCATCCAATCCGAAAACTCATTAATACAAGAGAGACGAGTTGTCCTACCCCCTTTCTTTTCATCTTGACGAAGAACACAATTGAAATCACCCATAACCAACCAAGGAGTAGTTACGTCAACCGCTTCAAGTTGACTCCAAAGCCTCCTACGAAAAACTTGAATATAACTAGCATGAACAAAAGAGATAAGAACCCCCTCAGCTTTAACCGTAATGGCCTGTCTAGACATATTAATCACCACCGGCTCCTCAATACAATCATCCCAAAGAATCCACAAATTACCCAAAGAACTAGAAGTAGAATTATGAATTACCTTTTTATTATAACCACCCAAATTTAACCTTATCATTACATTGTCAGTGCAACGAATCTTAGGCTCAGCAATACAAAGTACTACCGGCTTGTATTCATGCACCAATTTACGTAACTTACTACCCGCTTCCACCTTCGCCACCCCATTAATATTCCAATATAGAACTCTCATCAGGAAACACTCTTCTTTTTATTATGAATAGCTTGTGGAATCTTGCTAGGAATCCTACTTTGAAACAGGAGAGACACCCTTCCTAACTCGGTTTCCCAAAGCATTCACTTCAGAATCCGAATCTGATTTGGAATCATTAAAACGTTGTTGAGAAGAACTAGAACTTGTAATCAAAACCCGGCTTGGTTTTCTACTTTTCTTTGGCATATCCACTGGTATTTCCGCCCACTTAACACCCTTAACACCTGATGAAGCTTTCTCAGGCGTCAACTCTTCATCCGAACTACCTCCAGAAGTGTTTTCTGCCGCATCCGAACCCCCTCCAGAAAAGTGTTCAACATCATCATTATCCACACCCAACTCATCATTCAAAACATTGAACTTATTAGGAGAAACCACGATAGAAGTTTCAGCAACAGCTCTGTAGCTTGAGATATCCTCAATATTATCAACCACTATGTCTTGCAAAGACTTATTACCAGCCTCAACCGGCGTAAAAGAAGAACTCTCCTCATTCCTGTCACTAGAGTGATTAGTTCTTGCCAATTCACCACTCTTAGTTGACTTAGATGAGGTTGCAATTTCAACCATTGACAACCCAATAACCGAACTCTTTTGCAATGCTAACGCCTTCTTAGCCTTCTCAAAAGCTTCAGATGCTGCATGAAGATTGGCTTCAGTATTCGCTAAATCATTCTCTAGCTGAAGAGTTTGCTCCAAACCACCAGCACTCTCCACTAAACCAGCTTCAACCACCCCATTCACCAAAGCTCCACCGTGCCCTACATCAAGAGCATCATCCACATTACCACCAGCACCGTTAACAACATCATGAACCACAATAGCACCATCGTTTACACCACCTACAGCAGCGCCAACACCTACAGCAACAACGTTTGTACCACCAGCAACAGCCACGGTTGCATCAGCTCCATCACCCTTGCGGTTTCTCCTATTACGCACATTCTGCCACTCCCCTTTCGCATCAGCCTTAGACGTTTTCTCATCATTCTTTGATTGTCTTCTACATTCAACATCATTGTGACCAATTATGCAGCACTTCATACAGAATTTAGGTGATTTTGGGATATCCAAGTATTGCCAAAACGTCCTCCCCCCAGCTGTTATCTTAATTCTACTTGGAATGTGTTTTGCAAAATCCACATCTACCAAAACTGAAGCAAAGTTTCCATACTCCAGATTTAGGGTTCTTTGATCAACCACAATAGGAGTCCCTAAAACTTTTCCCATAGATAACAAGTTCTTCTCAGTCCATAGTTCTGCATGTAAACCAGGAAAGTGAACCCATACGTTTGCATGGGAAGTTTTTTGACGATCAGGATCAAAACCTGGGTACCAATCCATTAACTTGAGTTCATGCTGTTGAACAAACCACTTTGTACATCTGATTCTCTCCTTAGTTTCCTCATCTTGTAGCATAATAACAAAGAAACCTTTTCCCATAGTCATAAATCTAACAGAATTAGGATTAATCTGCCATTGAGATATTAAAAGAGTTTTTACCTCAAATAACTTCACCCCCGTGAAGTTTAGTCTTGCAATGAATCTGTGTTGAAAGGGTTTACAACCCTCTTCATAGTAATCCGCAGGTATAACAAGGGATGGTTCTCCATCAATCAGAGTAGGATTAGGTAAACTAGTAATATCAACTCCTGTTGGTTTTAGGGTTTGTTTTGCCCTTACCTTGTCCGCAAAGGATTGGTGTTGCTGAATCCGTGATGAACTAGGATTATTTTCTACCATATTGAATCCGTGATGAACTATGAAACCTACGTGAAAAAACTAAACCCTAGAGTTTTCGCCAGAGTTTCTCTTTCCTCTCATGTTTCTCTCTTTTAAAACTATGCTCGCAGTGTTTTTGAATCAACATACATAGAAATGCAATTTTTATGTACTGCCTTAGAACATATTAATTGTGATTATAATATATTTTTCAAACTTTTTCTGTTAAAGATGAGTTTATCTAGTTTACAATTTAGTCTCAGAAATCAACTTCCGACTTATAACGAAGTGTGTAGAATTTTTTGAGTTAACGTATATAAAATTCAACATTTTTATGAACTTTTTCTTTTTGTGTTGGCTTTGTCTTTATATTTGATTCAAGGTAGATGAAATTTTTTAGGATTTGGATTATTTCTACATGGTCTTTCATCCTTCTTCTAGTGTGAAATTTGACTTCTTTCATATTTCTTGAATCAACGTACATAGAAATGCAATTTTTACTAGACGTAATGCCTTAGCACATATTATTTGTGACTACAATACATTTTCAAAAAATTTCTGTTAAAGATGAGTTTATCTTGTTTACAATTTAGTTTCAGAAATCAATTTCAGACATATAACGAAGTGTGTAGCCTTTTTTGAGTTAACGTACATAAAATTCAACATTTTTATGAACTATTTCTTTTTGTATTGGCTTTGTCTTTCTATTTGATTCAAGATAGATTAAATTTGTTAGGATTTGGATTAGTTCTACATGGTCTTTCATCCTTCTTCTAGTGTGAAATTTGACTTCCTTCATATTTGTTGAATCAACGTCCATAGAAATGCAATTTTTACTAGAGCTATTGCCTTAGAACATATTAATTGTAATTACAATACGTTTTTCAAACTTTTTCTATTAAAGATGAGTTTGTCTAGTTTACGACTTAGTCTCAGAAATCAACGTCCGACTTATAACGAAGTGTGTAGAATTTTTTGAGTTAACGTATAAAAAATTCAACATTTTTATGAACTCTTTATTTTTGTATTGGCTTTGTCTTTCAGTTTGATTCAAATAGATGAAATTTGTTAGAATTTGGGTTAGTTCTGGCTGGTCTTTCATCCTTCTTCTATTGTGAAATTTGACTTCCTTCATATTTTCTTGAATCAACGTACATAGAGTTGCAATTTTTACTAGACGTAATGCCTTAGAACATATTATTTGTGGTTACAATACATTGTCAAACTTTTTATGTTAAAGATAGGTTTATCTAGTTTACGATTTAGTCTCAGAAATCAATTTCCGACTTATAACGAAGTGTGTAGACTTTTTTGAGTTAACGTATATAAAATTCAACAATTTTATGATCTCTTTCTTTTTATGTAGGCTTTGTCTTTCTATTTGATTCAAGATAGATGAAATTTGTAAGGATTTGGATTAGTTCTGCATGGTCTTTCATCCTTCTTTTAGTGTGAAATTTGACTTCCTTCATATTTTCTTGAATCAACATACATAGAAATGCAATTTTTACTAGACGTGATGCCTTAGAACATATTATTTGTGACTACAATACATTTTTCAAACTTTTTCTGTTAAAAATGAGTTTATCTAGTTTACAATTTAGTCTCAGAAATCAATTTCCGACTTATAACGAAGCGTGTAGACTTTTTTAGGTTAACGTATATAAAATTCAACATTTTTATGATCTCTTTCTTTTTGTGTTGGCTTTGTCTTTCTATTTGATTCAAGATATGTGAAATTTGTTAGGATTTGGATTTGTTCTGCTTAGTCTTTCGTCCTTCTTCTATTGTGAAATTTGACTTCCTTCATATATTCTTGAATCATAGAAATGCAATTTTTATGTATTGTCTTAGAACATATTAATTGTGATTACAATATATTTTTCAAACTTTTTCTATTAAAGATGAGTTTATCTAGTTTAAAATTTAGTCTCAGAAATCAACTTCCGAGTTATAACGAAGTGTGTAGAATTTTTTGAGTTAACGTATATAAAATTCAACATTTTTATGAACTTTTTCTTTTTTTGTTGGCTTTGTCTTTCTATTTGATTCAAGGTAGATGAAATTTGTTAGGATTTGGATTATTTTTACATGGTCTTTCATCCTTCTTCTAATGTGAAATTTGACTTCCTTCATATTTCTTGAATCAACGTACATAGAAGTGCAATTTTTACTAGAGTTATTGCCTTAGAACATATTAATTGTAATTACAATACATCTTTCAAATTTTTCTGTTAAAAATGAGTTTATCTAGTTTACAATTTAGTCTCATAAATCAATTTCCGACTTATAACGAAGTGTGTAGACTTTTTTAGGTTAACGTATATAAAATTAAACATTTTTATCATCTCTTTATTTTTGTATTGGCTTTGTCTTTCAATTTGATTCGAATAGATGAAATTTGTTAGAATTTTTTTAGTTAGTTCTGGCTGGTCTTTCATCCTTCTTCTATTGTGAAATTTGACTTTTTTTCATATTTTCTTGAATCAATGTACATAGAAATGCAATTTTTCCTAGACGTAATGCCTTAGAACATATTATTTGTGATTACAATACATTTTCAAACTTTTTCTGTTAAAGATGAATTTATCTAGTTTACAATTTAGTTTCAGAAATCAATTTCAGACTTATAACGAAGTGTGTAGACTTTTTTGAGTTAACGTATATAAAATTCAACATTTTTATGAACTCTTTGTTTTTGTGTTGCCTTTATATTTCTATTTGATTCAAGATAGATGAAATTAGTTAGGATTTGGATTAGTTCTACATGGTCTTTAATCCTTCTTCTAATGTGGAATTTGACTTCCTTCATATTTCTTTAATCAACGTACATAGAAATGAAATTTTTACTAGAGCTATTGCCTTAAAACATAATAATTGTAATTATAATACATTTTTCAAACTTTTTCTGTTAAAGAAGAGTTTATCTAGTTTAAAAATTAGTCTCCAAAATCAACTTCCGACTTATAACGAAGTGTGTAGACCTTTTTGAGTTAACGTATAAAAAATTCAACATTTTTATGAACTCTTTAATTTTGTATTGGCTTTGTGTTTCAATATGATTCAAATAGATGAAATTTGTTAGAATTTGGGTTAGTTCTGGCTGGTCTTTCATCCTTCTTCTATTGTGAAATTTGACTTCATTCATATTTTCTTGAATCAACTTACATAGAAATGCAATTTTTACTAGACGTAATGCCTTCGAACATATTATTTGTGATTACAATACATTTTCAAACTTTTTATGTAAAGATAGGTTTATCTAGTTTACGATTTAGTCTCAGAAATCAATTTCCGACTTGTAGACTTTTTTGAATTAACGTATATAAAATTCAAAATTTTATGAACTCTTTCATTTGTGTTGGCTTTGTCTTTCTATTTGATTCAAGACAGATGAAATTTGTTAGGATTGGGATTAGTTATGCATGGTCTTTCATCCTTCTTCTATTGTGAAATTTGACTTTTTTCATATTTTCTTGAATCAATGTACATATAAATGCAATTTTTACTAGACGTAATTCCTTAGAACATATTATTTGTGATTACAATACATTTTCAAACTTTTTCTGTTAAAGATGAATTTATCTAGTTTACAATTTAGTTTCAGAAATAAATTCAGACTTATAACGAAGTGTGTAGACTTTTTTGAGTTAACGTATATAAAATTCAACATTTTTATGAACTCTTTGTTTTTGTGTTGCATTTATCTTTCTATTTGATTCAAGATAGATGAAATTTGTTAGGATTTGGATTAATTCAACATTGGTCTTTCATCCTTCTTCTAGTGTGAAATTTGACTTCCTTCATATTTCTTGAATCAACGTACATAGAAATGCAATTTTTACTAGACGTAATGCCTTAGCACATATTATTTGTGACTACAATACATTTTCAAAAAATTTCTGTTAAAGATGAGTTTATCTTGTTTACAATTTAGTTTCAGAAATCAATTTCAGACATATAACGAAGTGTGTAGCCTTTTTTGACTTAACGTACATAAAATTCAACATTTTTATGAACTATTTCTTTTTGTATTGGCTTTGTCTTTCTATTTGATTCAAGATAGATTAAATTTGTTAGGATTTGGATTAGTTCTACATGGTCTTTCATCCTTCTTCTAGTGTGAAATTTGACTTCCTTCATATTTGTTGAATCAACGTCCATAGAAATACAATTTTTACTAGAGCTATTGCCTTAGAACATATTAATTGTAATTACAATACGTTTTTCAAACTTTTTCTATTAAAGATGAGTTTGTCTAGTTTACGACTTAGTCTCAGAAATCAACGTCCGACTTATAACGAAGTGTGTAGAATTTTTTGAGTTAACGTATAAAAAATTCAACATTTTTATGAACTCTTTATTTTTGTATTGGCTTTGTCTTTCAGTTTGATTCAAATAGATGAAATTTGTTAGAATTTGGGTTAGTTCTGGCTGGTCTTTCATCCTTCTTCTATTGTGAAATTTGACTTCCTTCATATTTTCTTGAATCAACGTACATAGAGTTGCAATTTTTACTAGACGTAATGCCTTAGAACATATTATTTGTGGTTACAATACATTGTCAAACTTTTTATGTTAAAGATAGGTTTATCTAGTTTACGATTTAGTCTCAGAAATCAATTTCCGACTTATAACGAAGTGTGTAGACTTTTTTGAGTTAACGTATATAAAATTCAACAATTTTATGATCTCTTTCTTTTTATGTAGGCTTTGTCTTTCTATTTGATTCAAGATAGATGAAATTTGTAAGGATTTGGATTAGTTCTGCATGGTCTTTCATCCTTCTTTTAGTGTGAAATTTGACTTCCTTCATATTTTCTTGAATCAACATACATAGAAATGCAATTTTTACTAGACGTGATGCCTTAGAACATATTATTTGTGACTACAATACATTTTTCAAACTTTTTCTGTTAAAAATGAGTTTATCTAGTTTACAATTTAGTCTCAGAAATCAATTTCCGACTTATAACGAAGCGTGTAGACTTTTTTAGGTTAACGTATATAAAATTCAACATTTTTATGATCTCTTTCTTTTTGTGTTGGCTTTGTCTTTCTATTTGATTCAAGATATGTGAAATTTGTTAGGATTTGGATTTGTTCTGCTTAGTCTTTCGTCCTTCTTCTATTGTGAAATTTGACTTCCTTCATATATTCTTGAATCATAGAAATGCAATTTTTATGTATTGTCTTAGAACATATTAATTGTGATTACAATATATTTTTCAAACTTTTTCTATTAAAGATGAGTTTATCTAGTTTAAAATTTAGTCTCAGAAATCAACTTCCGAGTTATAACGAAGTGTGTAGAATTTTTTGAGTTAACGTATATAAAATTCAACATTTTTATGAACTTTTTCTTTTTTTGTTGGCTTTGTCTTTCTATTTGATTCAAGGTAGATGAAATTTGTTAGGATTTGGATTATTTTTACATGGTCTTTCATCCTTCTTCTAATGTGAAATTTGACTTCCTTCATATTTCTTGAATCAACGTACATAGAAGTGCAATTTTTACTAGAGTTATTGCCTTAGAACATATTAATTGTAATTACAATACATCTTTCAAATTTTTCTGTTAAAAATGAGTTTATCTAGTTTACAATTTAGTCTCATAAATCAATTTCCGACTTATAACGAAGTGTGTAGACTTTTTTAGGTTAACGTATATAAAATTAAACATTTTTATCATCTCTTTATTTTTGTATTGGCTTTGTCTTTCAATTTGATTCGAATAGATGAAATTTGTTAGAATTTTTTTAGTTAGTTCTGGCTGGTCTTTCATCCTTCTTCTATTGTGAAATTTGACTTTTTTTCATATTTTCTTGAATCAATGTACATAGAAATGCAATTTTTCCTAGACGTAATGCCTTAGAACATATTATTTGTGATTACAATACATTTTCAAACTTTTTCTGTTAAAGATGAATTTATCTAGTTTACAATTTAGTTTCAGAAATCAATTTCAGACTTATAACGAAGTGTGTAGACTTTTTTGAGTTAACGTATATAAAATTCAACATTTTTATGAACTCTTTGTTTTTGTGTTGCCTTTATATTTCTATTTGATTCAAGATAGATGAAATTAGTTAGGATTTGGATTAGTTCTACATGGTCTTTAATCCTTCTTCTAATGTGGAATTTGACTTCCTTCATATTTCTTTAATCAACGTACATAGAAATGAAATTTTTACTAGAGCTATTGCCTTAAAACATAATAATTGTAATTATAATACATTTTTCAAACTTTTTCTGTTAAAGAAGAGTTTATCTAGTTTAAAAATTAGTCTCCAAAATCAACTTCCGACTTATAACGAAGTGTGTAGACCTTTTTGAGTTAACGTATAAAAAATTCAACATTTTTATGAACTCTTTATTTTTGTATTGGCTTTGTGTTTCAATATGATTCAAATAGATGAAATTTGTTAGAATTTGGGTTAGTTCTGGCTGGTCTTTCATCCTTCTTCTATTGTGAAATTTGACTTCATTCATATTTTCTTGAATCAACTTACATAGAAATGCAATTTTTACTAGACGTAATGCCTTCGAACATATTATTTGTGATTACAATACATTTTCAAACTTTTTATGTAAAGATAGGTTTATCTAGTTTACGATTTAGTCTGAGAAATCAATTTCCGACTTGTAGACTTTTTTGAATTAACGTATATAAAATTCAAAATTTTATGAACTCTTTCATTTGTGTTGGATTTGTCTTTCTATTTGATTCAAGACAGATGAAATTTGTTAGGATTGGGATTAGTTATGCATGGTCTTTCATCCTTCTTCTATTGTGAAATTTGACTTTTTTCATATTTTCTTGAATCAATGTACATATAAATGCAATTTTTACTAGACGTAATGCCTTAGAACATATTATTTGTGATTACAATACATTTTCAAACTTTTTCTGTTAAAGATGAATTTATCTAGTTTACAATTTAGTTTCAGAAATAAATTTCAGACTTATAACGAAGTGTGTAGACTTTTTTGAGTTAACGTATATAAAATTCAACATTTTTATGAACTCTTTGTTTTTGTGTTGCATTTATCTTTCTATTTGATTCAAGATAGATGAAATTTGTTAGGATTTGGATTAATTCAACATTGGTCTTTCATCCTTCTTCTAGTGTGAAATTTGACTTCCTTCATATTTCTTGAATCAACGTACATAGAAATGCAATTTTTGCAAGAGCTATTGCCTTAGATCATATTAATTGTAATTACAATAAATTTTTCAAACTTTTTCTGTTAAAAATGAGTTTATCTAGTTTACAATTTAGTCTCAGAAATGAATTTCCGACTTATAACGAAGTGTGTAGACTTTTTTATGTTAACCTATATAAAGTTCAACATTTTTATGATTTCTTTCTTTTTGTGTTGGCTTTGTATTTCTATTTGATTCAAGATAGGTGAAATTTGTTAGGATTTGGATTAGTTCTGCTTAGTCTTTCGTCCTTCTTCTATTGTGAAATTTGACTTCCTTCATATATTTTTGAATCATTTTACAAAGAAATGCAATTTTTATGTACTGCCTTAGAACCTATTAATTGTGATTACAATATATTTTTTAAACTTTTTCTGTTAAAGATGAGTTTATCTAGTTTACAATTTAGTCTCAGAAATCAACTTCCGACTTATAACGAAGTGTGTAGAATTTTTTTAGGTAACGTATATAAAATTCAACATTTTTATAAACTTTTTCTTTTTGTGTTGGCTTTGTCTTTCTATTTGATTCAAGGTAGATGAAATTTGTTAGGATTTGGATTATTTCTACATGGTCTTTCATCCTTCTTCTAGTGTGAAATTTGACTTCCTTCATATTTCTTGAATCAACGTACATGGAAATGCAATTTTTACTAGAGTTTTTGCCTTAGAACATATTAATTGTAATTACAATACATTTTTCAAACTTTTTCGGTTAAAAATGAGTTTATCTAGTTTAAAATTTAGTCTCAGAAATCAATTTCCGACTTATAACGAAGTGTGTAGACATTTTTAGGTTAACGTATATAAAGTTCAACATTTTTATGATCTCTTTATTTTTGTATTGGATTTGTGTTTCAATTTGATTCAAATAGATGAAATTTGTTAGAATTTGGGTTAGTTCTGGCTGGTCTTTCATCCTTCTTCTATTGTGAAAATCGACTTCCTTCATATTTTCTTGAATCAACTTACATAGAAATGCAATTTTTGCTAGAGCTATTGCCTTAGAACATATTAATTGTAATTACAATACATTTTTCAAACTTTTTCTGTTAAAAATGAGTTTATCTAGTTTACAATTTAGTCTCAGAAATCAATTTCCGACTTATAACGAAGTGTGTAGACTTTTTTAGGTTAACCTATATAAAGTTCAACATTTTTATGATCTCTTTCTTTTTGTGTTGGCTTTGTCTTTCTATTTGATTCAAGATAGGTTAAATTTGTTAGGATTTAGATTAGTTCTGCTTAGTCTTTCGTCCTTCTTCTATTGTGAAATTTGACTTCCTTCATATATTTTTGAATCAACATACAAAGAAATGCAATTTTTATGTACTTCCTTAGGACATATTAATTGTGATTACAATATATTTTTCAAACTTTTTCTGTTAAAGATGAGTTTATCTAGTTTACAATTTAGTCTCAGAAATCAACTTCCGACTTATAACGAAGTGTGTAGAATTTTTTGAGTTAACGTATATAAAATTCAACATTTTTATGAACTTTTTCTTTTTGTGTTGGCTTTGTCTTTCTATTTGATTCAAGGTAGATGAAATTTGTTAGGATTTGGATTATTTCTACATGGTCTTTCATCCTTCTTTTAGTGTGAAATTTGACTTCCTTCATATTTCTTGAATCAACGTACATGGAAATGCAATTTTTACTAGAGTTTTTGCCTTAGAACATATTAATTGTAATTACAATACATTTTTCAAACTTTTTCTGTTAAAAATGAGTTTATCTAGTTTACAATTTAGTCTCAGAAATCAATTTCCGACTTATAACGAAGTGTGTAGACTTTTTTAGGTTAAAGTATATAAAATTCAACATTTTTATGATCTCTTTATTTTTGTATTGGCTTTGTGTTTCAATTTGATTCAAATAGATGAAATTTGTTAGAATTTGGGTTAGTTCTGGCTGGTCTTTCATCCTTCTTCTATTGTGAAATTTGACTTCCTTCATATTTTCTTGAATCAACGTACATAGAAATGCAATTTTTACAAGACGTAATGCCTTAAAACATATTATTTGTGATTACAATACATTGTCAAACTTTTTATGTTAAATATAGGTTTATCTAGTTTACGATTTAGTCTCAGAAATCAATTTCCGACTTATAACGAAGTGTGTAGACTTTTTTGAGTTAACGTATATAAAATTCAACAATTTTATGATCTCTTTCTTTTTGGATAGGCTTTGTCTTTCTATTTCATTCAAGATAGATGAAATTTGTAAGGATTTGGATTAGTTCTGCATGGTCTTTCATCCTTCTTTTAGTGTGAAATTTGACTTCCTTCATATTTTCTTGAATCAATGTACATAGAAATGCAATTTCTGCTAGATGTATTGCCTTAGGACATTTTAATTGTAATTACAATACATTTTTCAAACTTTTTCTGTTAAAAAATGAGTTTATCTAGTTTACAATTTAGTCTCAGAAATCATTTTCCGACTTATAACGAAGTGTGTAGACTTTTTTAGGTTAACGTATATAAAATTCAACATTTTTATGATCTCTTTCTTTTTGTGTTGGCTTTGTCTTTCAATTTGATTCAAGATAGGTGAAATTTGTTAGGATTTGGATTAGTTCTGCTTAGTCGTTCGTCCTTCTTCTACTGTGAAATTTGACTTCCTTCATATATTCTTGAATCAACATACATAGAAATGAAATTTTTATGTACTGCCTTAGAACATATTAATTGTGATTTCAATATATTTTTCAAACTTTTTCTGTTAAAGATGAGTTTATCTAGTTTACAATTTAGTCTCAGAAATCAACTTCCGACTTATAACGATGTGTGTAGAATTTTTTAGGTTAACGTATATAAAATTCAACATTTTTATGATCTCTTTCTTTTTGTGTTGGCTTTGTCTTTCTATTTGATTCAAGATAGGTGAAATTTGTTAGGATTTGGATTAGTTTTTCTTAGTCTTTCGTCCTTCTTCTATTGTGAAATTTGACTTCCTTCATATATTCTTGAATCAACATACATGGAAATGCAATTTTTATGTACTGCCTTAGAACATATTAATTGTGATTTCAATATATTTTTCAAACTTTTTCTGTTAAAGATGAGTTTATCTAGTTTACAATTTAGTCTCAGAATTCAACTTCCGACTTATAACGAAGTGTGTAGACTTTTTTAGGTTAACGTATATAAAATTCAACATTTTTATGATCTCTTTATTTTTGTATTGACTTTGTGTTTCAATTTGATTCAAATAGATGAAATTTGTTAGAATTTGGGTTAGTTCTGGCTGGTCTTTCATCCTTCTTCTATTGTGAAATTTGACTTCCTTCATATTTTCTTGAATCAACGTACATAGAGTTGCAATTTTTACTAGACGTAATGCCTTAGAACATATTATTTGTGGTTACAATACATTGTCAAACTTTTCATGTTAAAGATGAGTTTATCTAGTTTACAATTTAGTCTCAGAAATCAACTTCCGACTTATAACGAAGTGTGTAGAATTTTTTGAGTTAACGTATATAAAATTCAACATTTTTATGAACTCTTTATTTTTGTATTGGCTTTGTGTTTCAATTTGATTCAAATAGATGAAATTTTTTAGAATTTGGGTTAGTTCTGGCTGGTCTTTCATCCTTCTTCTATTGTGAAATTTGACTTCCTTCATATTTTCTTGAATCAACTTACATAGAAATGCAATTTTTACTAGACGTAATGCCTTAGAACATATTATTTGTGATTACAATACATTTTCAAACTTTTTATGTAAAGATAGGTTTATCTAGTTTATGATTTAGTCTCAGAAATCAATTTCCGACTTGTAGCCTTTTTGGAATTAACGTATATAAAATTCAAATTTTATGAACTCTTTCATTTGTGTTGGCTTTGTCTTTCTATTTGATTCAAGACAGATGAAATTTGTTAGGATTGGGATTAGTTATGCATGGTCTTTCATCCTTCTTCTATTGTGAAATTTGACATTTTTCATATTTTCTTGAATCAATGTACATATAAATGCAATTTTTACTAGACGTAATGCCTTAGAACATATTATTTGTGATTACAATACATTTTCAAACTTTTTCTGTTAAAGATGAATTTATCTAGTTTACAATTTAGTTTCAGAAATAAATTTCAGACTTATAACGAAGTGTGTAGACTTTTTTGAGTTAACGTATATAAAATTCAACATTTTTATGAACTCTTTGTTTTTGTGTTGCATTTATCTTTCTATTTGATTCAAGATAGATGAAATTTGTTAGGATTTGGATTAATTCAACATTGGTCTTTCATCCTTCTTCTAGTGTGAAATTTGACTTCCTTCATATTTCTTGAATCAACGTACATAGAAATGCAATTTTTGCAAGAGCTATTGCCTTAGATCATATTAATTGTAATTACAATAAATTTTTCAAACTTTTTCTGTTAAAAATGAGTTTATCTAGTTTACAATTTAGTCTCAGAAATGAATTTCCGACTTATAACGAAGTGTGTAGACTTTTTTATGTTAACCTATATAAAGTTCAACATTTTTATGATTTCTTTCTTTTTGTGTTGGCTTTGTATTTCTATTTGATTCAAGATAGGTGAAATTTGTTAGGATTTGGATTAGTTCTGCTTAGTCTTTCGTCCTTCTTCTATTGTGAAATTTGACTTCCTTCATATATTTTTGAATCATTTTACAAAGAAATGCAATTTTTATGTACTGCCTTAGAACCTATTAATTGTGATTACAATATATTTTTTAAACTTTTTCTGTTAAAGATGAGTTTATCTAGTTTACAATTTAGTCTCAGAAATCAACTTCCGACTTATAACGAAGTGTGTAGAATTTTTGTAGGTAACGTATATAAAATTCAACATTTTTATAAACTTTTTCTTTTTGTGTTGGCTTTGTCTTTCTATTTGATTCAAGGTAGATGAAATTTGTTAGGATTTGGATTATTTCTACATGGTCTTTCATCCTTCTTCTAGTGTGAAATTTGACTTCCTTCATATTTCTTGAATCAACGTACATGGAAATGCAATTTTTACTAGAGTTTTTGCCTTAGAACATATTAATTGTAATTACAATACATTTTTCAAACTTTTTCTGTTAAAAATGAGTTTATCTAGTTTAAAATTTAGTCTCAGAAATCAATTTCCGACTTATAACGAAGTGTGTAGACATTTTTAGGTTAACGTATATAAAATTCAACATTTTTATGATCTCTTTATTTTTGTATTGGATTTGTGTTTCAATTTGATTCAAATAGATGAAATTTGTTAGAATTTGGGTTAGTTCTGGCTGGTCTTTCATCCTTCTTCTATTGTGAAAATCGACTTCCTTCATATTTTCTTGAATCAACTTACATAGAAATGCAATTTTTGCTAGAGCTATTGCCTTAGAACATATTAATTGTAATTACAATACATTTTTCAAACTTTTTCTGTTAAAAATGAGTTTATCTAGTTTACAATTTAGTCTCAGAAATCAATTTCCGACTTATAACGAAGTGTGTAGACTTTTTTAGGTTAACCTATATAAAGTTCAACATTTTTATGATCTCTTTCTTTTTGTGTTGGCTTTGTCTTTCTATTTGATTCAAGATAGGTTAAATTTGTTAGGATTTAGATTAGTTCTGCTTAGTCTTTCGTCCTTCTTCTATTGTGAAATTTGACTTCCTTCATATATTTTTGAATCAACATACAAAGAAATGCAATTTTTATGTACTTCCTTAGGACATATTAATTGTGATTACAATATATTTTTCAAACTTTTCCTGTTAAAGATGAGTTTATCTAGTTTACAATTTAGTCTCAGAAATCAACTTCCGACTTATAACGAAGTGTGTAGAATTTTTTGAGTTAACGTATATAAAATTCAACATTTTTATGAACTTTTTCTTTTTGTGTTGGCTTTGTCTTTCTATTTGATTCAAGGTAGATGAAATTTGTTAGGATTTGGATTATTTCTACATGGTCTTTCATCCTTCTTCTGGTGTGAAATTTGACTTCCTTCATATTTCTTGAATCAACGTACATGGAAATGCAATTTTTACTAGAGTTTTTGCCTTAGAACATATTAATTGTAATTACAATACATTTTTCAAACTTTTTCTGTTAAAAATGAGTTTATCTAGTTTACAATTTAGTCTCAGAAATCAATTTCCGACTTATAACGAAGTGTGTAGACTTTTTTAGGTTAAAGTATATAAAATTCAACAATTTTATGATCTCTTTATTTTTGTATTGGCTTTGTGTTTCAATTTGATTCAAATAGATGAAATTTGTTAGAATTTGGGTTAGTTCTGGCTGGTCTTTCATCCTTCTTCTATTGTGAAATTTGACTTCCTTCATATTTTCTTGAATCAACGTACATAGAAATGCAATTTTTACAAGACGTAATGCCTTAAAACATATTATTTGTGATTACAATACATTGTCAAACTTTTTATGTTAAATATAGGTTTATCTAGTTTACGATTTAGTCTCAGAAATCAATTTCCGACTTATAACGAAGTGTGTAGACTTTTTTGAGTTAACGTATATAAAATTCAACAATTTTATGATCTCTTTCTTTTTGGGTAGGCTTTGTCTTTCTATTTCATTCAAGATAGATGAAATTTGTAAGGATTTGGATTAGTTCTGCATGGTCTTTCATCCTTCTTTTAGTGTGAAATTTGACTTCCTTCATATTTTCTTGAATGAATGTACATAGAAATGCAATTTCTGCTAGATGTATTGCCTTAGGACATTTTAATTGTAATTACAATACATTTTTCAAACTTTTTCTGTTAAAAATGAGTTTATCTAGTTTACAATGTAGTCTCAGAAATCATTTTCCGACTTATAACGAAGTGTGTAGACTTTTTTAGGTTAACGTATATAAAATTCAACATTTTTATGATCTCTTTCTTTTTGTGTTGGCTTTGTCTTTCAATTTGATTCAAGATAGGTGAAATTTGTTAGGATTTGGATTAGTTCTGCTTAGTCGTTCGTCCTTCTTCTACTGTGAAATTTGACTTCATTCATATATTCTTGAATCAACATACATAGAAATGAAATTTTTATGTACTGCCTTAGAACATATTAATTGTGATTTCAATATATTTTTCAAACTTTTTCTGTTAAAGATGAGTTTATCTAGTTTACAATTTAGTCTCAGAAATCAACTTCCGACTTATAACGATGTGTGTAGAATTTTTTAGGTTAACGTATATAAAATTCAACATTTTTATGATCTCTTTCTTTTTGTGTTGGCTTTGTCTTTCTATTTGATTCAAGATAGGTGAAATTTGTTAGGATTTGGATTAGTTTTTCTTAGTCTTTCGTCCTTCTTCTATTGTGAAATTTGACTTCCTTCATATATTCTTGAATAAACATACATGGAAATGCAATTTTTATGTACTGCCTTAGAACATATTAATAGTGATTACAATATATTTTTCAAACTTTTTCTGTCAAAATGAGTTTATCTAGTTTACTATTTAGTCTCAGAAATAAACTTCCGACTTATAACGAAGTGTGTAGACTTTTTTGAGTTAACGTATATAAAATTCAACATTTTTATGATCTCTTTCTTTTTGTGTTGGCTTTGTCTTTCTATTTGGTTCAAGATAGGTGAAATTTGTTAGGATTTGGATTAGTTCTGCTTAGTCTTTCGTCCTTCTTCTATTGTGAAATTTGACTTCCTTCATATATTTTTGAATCATTTTACAAAGAAATGCAATTTTTATGTACTGCCTTAGAACATATTAATTGTGATTACAATATATTTTTTAAACTTTTTCTGTTAAAGATGAGTTTATCTAGTTTACAATTTAGTCTCAGAAATCAACTTCCGACTTATAACGAAGTGTGTAGAATTTTTTGAGTTAACGTATATAAAATTCAACATTTTTATGAACTTTTTCTTTTTGTGTTGGCTTTGTATTTCTATTTGATTCAAGGTAGATGAAATTTGTTAGGATTTGGATTATTTATACATGGTCTTTCATCCTTCTTTTAGTGTGAAATTTTACTTCCTTCATATTTCTTGAATCAACGTACATGGAAATTCAATTTTTACTAGAGTTTTTGCCTTAGAACATATTAATAGTAATTAAAATACATTTTTCAAACTTTTTCTGTTAAAAATGAGTTTATCTAGTTTACAATTTAGTCTCAGAAATCAATTTCCGACTTATAACGAAGTGTGTAGACATTTTTATGTTAACGTATATAAAATTCAACATTTTTATGATCTCTTTATTTTTGTATTGGATTTGTGTTTCAATTTGATTCAAATAGATGAAATTTGTTAGAATTTGGGTTAGTTCTGGCTGGTCTTTCATCCTTCTTCTATTGTGAAACTTGACTTCCTTCATATTTTCTTGAATCAACGTACATAGAGTTGCAGTTTTTACTAGACGTAATGCCTTAGAACATATTATTTGTGGTTACAATACATTGTCAAACTTTTTGTGTTAAAGATAGGTTTATCTAGTTTACGATTTAGTCTCAGAAATCAATTTCCGACTTATAACGAAGTGTATAGACTTTTTTAAGTTAACGTATAAAAAATTCAACATTTTTATGAACTCTTTATTTTTGTATTGGCTTTGTGTTTCAATTTGATTCAAATAGATGAAATTTGTTAGAATTTGGGTTAGTTCTGGCTGGTCTTTCATCCTTCTTCTATTGTGAAATTCGACTTCCTTCATATTTTCTTGAATCAACTTACATAGAAATGCAATTTTTGCTAGAGCTATTGCCTTAGAACATATTAATTGTAATTACAATACATTTTTCAAACTTTTTCTGTTAAAAATGAGTTTATCTAGTTTACAATTTAGTCTCAGAAATCAATTTCCGACTTATAACTAAGTGTGTAGACTTTTTTAGGTTAACCTTATAAAGTTCAACATTTTTATGATCTCTTTCTTTTTGTGTTGGCTTTGTCTTTCTATTTGATTCAAGATAGGTTAAATTTGTTAGGATTTAGATTAGTTCTGCTTAGTCTTTCGTCCTTCTTCTATTGTGAAATTTGACTTCCTTCATATATTTTTGAATCAACATACAAAGAAATGCAATTTTTATGTACTTCCTTTGGACATATTAATTCTGATTACAATATATTTTTCAAACTTTTTCTGTTAAAGATGAGTTTATCTAATATACAATTTAGTCTCAGAAATCAACTTCCGACTTATAACGAAGTGTGTAGAATTTTTTGAGTTAACGTATATAAAATTCAACATTTTTATGAACTTTTTCTTTTTGTGTTGGCTTTGTCTTTCTATTTGATTCAAGGTAGATGAAATTTGTTAGGATTTGGATTATTTCTACATGGTCTTTCATCCTTCTTCTGGTGTGAAATTTGACTTCCTTCATATTTCTTGAATCAACGTACATGGAAATGCAATTTTTACTAGAGTTTTTGCCTTAGAACATATTAATTGTAATTACAATACATTTTTCAAACTTTTTCTGTTAAAAATGAGTTTATCTAGTTTACAATTTAGTCTCAGAAATCAATTTCCGACTTATAACGAAGTGTGTAGACTTTTTTAGGTTAAAGTATATAAAATTCAACATTTTTATGATCTCTTTATTTTTGTATTGGCTTTGTGTTTCAATTTGATTCAAATAGATGAAATTTGTTAGAATTTGGGTTAGTTCTGGCTGGTCTTTCATCCTTCTTCTATTGTGAAATTTGACTTCCTTCATATTTTCTTGAATCAACGTACATAGAGTTGCAATTTTTACTAGACGTAATGCCTTAGAACATATTATTTGTGGTTACAATACATTGTCAAACTTTTTATGATAAAGATAGGTTTATCTAGTTTACGATTTAGTTTCAGAAATCAATTTCCGACTTATAACGAAGTGTGTAGACTTTTTTGAGTTAACGTATAAAAAATTCAACATTTTTATGAACTCTTTATTTTTGTATTGGCTTTGTGTTTCAATTTGATTCAAATAGATGAAATTTGTTAGAATTTGGGTTAGTTCTGGCTGGTCTTTCATCCTTCTTCTATTGTGAAATTCGACTTCCTTCATATTTTCTTGAATCAACTTACATAGAAATGCAATTTTTGCTAGAGCTATTGCCTTAGAACATATTAATTGTAATTACAATACATTTTTCAAACTTTTTCTGTTAAAAATGAGTTTATCTAGTTTACAATTTAGTCTCAGAAATCAATTTCCGACTTATAACTAAGTGTGTAGACTTTTTTAGGTTAACCTTATAAAGTTCAACATTTTTATGATCTCTTTCTTTTTGTGTTGGCTTTGTCTTTCTATTTGATTCAAGATAGGTTAAATTTGTTAGGATTTAGATTAGTTCTGCTTAGTCTTTCGTCCTTCTTCTATTGTGAAATTTGACTTCCTTCATATATTTTTGAATCAACATACAAAGAAATGCAATTTTTATTTACTGCCTTAGGACATATTAATTGTGATTACAATATATTTTTCAAACTTTTTCTGTTAAAGATGAGTTTATCTAATTTACAATTTAGTCTCAGAAATCAACTTCCGACTTATAACGAAGTGTGTAGAATTTTTTGAGTTAACGTATATAAAATTCAACATTTTTATGAACTTTTTCTTTTTGTGTTGGCTTTGTCTTTCTATTTGATTCAAGGTAGATGAAATTTGTTAGGATTTGGATTATTTCTACATGGTCTTTCATCCTTCTTCTGGTGTGAAATTTGACTTCCTTCATATTTCTTGAATCAACGTACATGGAAATGCAATTTTTACTAGAGTTTTTGCCTTAGAACATATTAATTGTAATTACAATACATTTTTCAAACTTTTTCTGTTAAAAATGAGTTTATCTAGTGTACAATTTAGTCTCAGAAATCAATTTCCGACTTATAACGAAGTGTGTAGACTTTTTTAGGTTAAAGTATATAAAATCCAACATTTTTATGATCTCTTTATTTTTGTATTGGCTTTGTGTTTCAATTTGATTCAAATAGATGAAATTTGTTAGAATTTGGGTTAGTTTTGGCTGGTCTTTCATCCTTCTTCTATTGTGAAATTTGACTTCCTTCATATTTTCTTGAATCAACGTACATAGAAATGCAATTTTTACTAGACGTAATGCCTTAAAACATATTATTTGTGATTACAATACATTGTCAAACTTTTTATGTTAAATATAGGTTTATCTAGTTTACGATTTAGTCTCAGAAATCAATTTCCGACTTATAACGAAGTGTGTAGACTTTTTTGAGTTAATGTATATAAAATTCAACAATTTTATGATCTCTTTCTTTTTGGGTAGGCTTTGTCTTTCTATTTCATTCAATATAGATGAAATTTGTAAGGATTTGGATTAGTTCTGCATGGTCTTTCATCCTTATTTTAGTGTGAAATTTGACTTCCTTCATATTTTCTTGAATCAATGTACATAGAAATGCAATTTCTGCTAGATGTATTGCCTTAGGACATTTTAATTGTAATTACAATACATTTTTCAAACTTTTTCTGTTAAAAATGAGTTTATCTAGTTTACAATGTAGTCTCAGAAATCATTTTCCGACTTATAACGAAGTGTGTAGACTTTTTTAGGTTAACGTATATAAAATTCAACATTTTTATGATCTCTTTCTTTTTGTGTTGGCTTTGTCTTTCAATTTGATTCAAGATAGGTGAAATTTGTTAGGATTTGGATTAGTTCTGCTTAGTCGTTCGTCCTTCTTCTACTGTGATATTTGACTTCCTTCATATATTCTTGAATCAACATACATTGAAATGAAATTTTTATGTACTGCCTTAGAACATATTAATTGTGATTTCAATATATTTTTCAAACTTTTTCTGTTAAAAATGAGTTTATCTGATTTACAATTTAGTCTCAGAAATCAACTTCCGACTTATAACGATGAGTGTAGAATTTTTTAGGTTAACGTATATAAAATTCAACATTTTTATGATCTATTTCTTTTTGTGTTGGCTTTGTCTTTCTATTTGATTCAAGATAGGTGAAATTTGTTAGGATTTGGATTAGTTTTTCTTAGTCTTTCGTCCTTCTTCTATTGTGAAATTTGACTTCCTTCATATATTCTTGAATCAACATACATGGAAATGCAATTTTTATGTACTGCCTTAGAACATATTAATTGTGATTACAATATATTTTTCAAACTTTTTCTGTTAAAATGAGTTTATCTAGTTTACTATTTAGTCTCAGAAATAAACTTCTGACTTATAACGAAGTGTGTAGACTTTTTTGAGTTAACTTATATAAAATTCAACATTTTTATGATCTCTTTCTTTTTGTGTTGGCTTTGTCTTTCTATTCGGTTCAAGATAGGTGAAATTTGTTAGGATTTGGATTAGTTCTGCTTAGTCTTTCGTCCTTCTTCTATTGTGAAATTTGACTTCCTTCATATATTTTTGAATCATTTTACAAAGAAATGCAATTTTTATGTACTGCCTTAGAACATATTAATTGTGATTACAATATTTTTTTTAAACTTTTTCTGTTAAAGATGAGTTTATCTAGTTTACAATTTAGTCTCAGAAATCAACTTCCGACTTATAACGAAGTGTGTAGAATTTTTTGAGTTAACGTATATAAAATTCAACATTTTTATGAACTTTTTCTTTTTGTGTTGGCTTTGTATTTCTATTTGATTCAAGGTAGATGAAATTTGTTAGGATTTGGATTATTTCTACATGGTCTTTCATCCTTCTTCTAGTGTGAAATTTGACTTCCTTCATATTTCTTGAATCAACGTACATGGAAATGCAATTTTTACTAGAGTTTTTGCCTTAGAACATATTAATTGTAATTACAATACATTTTTCAAACTTTTTCTGTTAAAAATGAGTTTATCTAGTTTACAATTTAGTCTCAGAAATCAATTTCCGACTTATAACGAAGTGTGTAGACATTTTTAGGTTAATGTATATAAAATTCAACATTTTTATGATCTCTTTATTTTTGTATTGGATTTGTGTTTCAATTTGATTCAAATAGATGAAATTTGTTAGAATTTGGGTTAGTTCTGGCTGGTCTTTCATCCTTCTTCTATTGTGAAATTTGACTTCCTTCATATTTTCTTGAATCAACGTACATAGAGTTGCAATTTTCACTAGACGTAATGCCTTAGAACATATTATTTGTGGTTACAATACATTGTCAAACTTTTTATGTTAAAGATAGGTTTATCTAGTTTACGATTTAGTCTCAGAAATCAATTTCCGACTTATAACGAAGTGTGTAGACTTTTTTGAGTTAACGTATAAAAAATTCAACATTTTTATGAACTCTTTATTTTTGTATTGGCTTTGTGTTTCAATTTGATTCAAATAGATGAAATTTGTTAGTTTTGGGTTAGTTCTGGCTGGTCTTTCATCCTTCTTCTATTGTGAAATTCGACTTCCTTCATATTTTCTTGAATCAACTTACATAGAAATGCAATTTTTGTTAGAGCTATTGCCTTAGAACATATTAATTGTAATTACAATACATTTTTCAAACTTTTTCTGTTAAAAATGAGTTTATCTAGTTTACAATTTAGGCTCAGAAATCAACTTCCGACTTATAACGAAGTGTGTAGACTTTTTTAGGTTAACCTATATAAAGTTCAACATTTTTATGATCTCTTTCTTTTTGTGTTGGCTTTGTCTTTCTATTTGATTCAAGATAGGTTAAATTTGTTAGGATTTAGATTAGTTCTGCTTAGTCTTTCGTCCTTCTTCTATTGTGAAATTTGACTTCCTTCATATATTTTTGAATCAACATACAAAGAAATGCAATTTTTATGTACTGCCTTAGGACATATTAATTGTGATTACAATATATTTTTCAAACTTTTTCTGTTAAAGATGAGTTTATCTAGTTTACAATTTAGTCTCAGAAATCAACTTCCGACTTATAACGAAGTGTGTAGAATTTTTTGAGTTAACGTATATAAAATTCAACATTTTTATGAACTTTTTCTTTTTGTGTTGGCTTTGTCTTTCTATTTGATTCAAGGTAGATGAAATTTGTTAGGATTTGGATTATTTCTACATGGTCTTTCATCCTTCTTCTGGTGTGAAATTTGACTTCCTTCATATTTCTTGAATCAACGTACATGGAAATGCAATTTTTACTAGAGTTTTTGCCTTAGAACATATTAATTGTAATTACAATACATTTTTCAAACTTTTTCTGTTAAAAATGAGTTTATCTAGTTTACGATTTAGTCTCAGAAATCAATTTCCGACTTATAACGAAGTGTGTAGACTTTTTTGAGTTAACGTATAAAAAATTCAACATTTTTATGAACTCTTTATTTTTGTATTGGCTTTGTGTTTCAATTTGATTCAAATAGATGAAATTTGTTAGTTTTGGGTTAGTTCTGGCTGGTCTTTCATCCTTCTTCTATTGTGAAATTCGACTTCCTTCATATTTTCTTGAATCAACTTACATAGAAATGCAATTTTTGTTAGAGCTATTTCCTTAGAACATATTAATTGTAATTACAATACATTTTTCAAACTTTTTCTGTTAAAAATGAGTTTATCTAGTTTACAATTTAGGCTCAGAAATCAACTTCCGACTTATAACGAAGTGTGTAGACTTTTTTAGGTTAACCTATATAAAGTTCAACATTTTTATGATCTCTTTCTTTTTGTGTTGGCTTTGTCTTTCTATTTGATTCAAGATAGGTTAAATTTGTTAGGATTTAGATTAGTTCTGCTTAGTCTTTCGTCCTTCTTCTATTGTGAAATTTGACTTCCTTCATATATTTTTGAATCAACATACAAATAAATGCAATTTTTATGTACTGCCTTAGGACATATTAATTGTGATTACAATATATTTTTCAAACTTTTTCTGTTAAAGATGAGTTTATCTAGTTTACAATTTAGTCTCAGAAATCAACTTCCGACTTATAACGAAGTGTGAAGAATTTTTTGAGTTAACGTATATAAAATTCAACATTTTTATGAACTTTTTCTTTTTGTGTTGGCTTTGTCTTTCTATTTGATTCAAGGTAGATGAAATTTGTTAGGATTTGGATTATTTCTACATGGTCTTTCATCCTTCTTCTGGTGTGAAATTTGACTTCCTTCATATTTCTTGATTCAACGTACATGGAAATGCAATTTTTACTAGAGTTTTTGCCTTAGAACATATTAATTGTAATTACAATACATTTTTCAAACTTTTTCTGTTAAAAATGAGTTTATCTAGTTTACAATTTAGTCTCAGAAATCAATTTCCGACTTATAACGAAGTGTGTAGACTTTTTTAGGTTAAAGTATATAAAATTCAACATTTTTATGATCTCTTTATTTTTGTATTGGCTTTGTGTTTCAATTTGATTCAAATAGATGAAATTTGTTAGAATTTGGGTTAGTTCTGGATGGTCTTTCATTCTTCTTCTATTGTGAAATTTGACTTCCTTCATATTTTCTTGAATCAGCGTACATAGAATTGCAATTTTTACAAGACGTAATGCCTTAAAACATATTATTTGTGATTACAATACATTGTCAAACTTTTTATGTTAAATATAGGTTTATATAGTTTACGATTTAGTCTCAGAAATCAATTTCCGACTTATAACGAAGTGTGTAGACTTTTTTGAGTTAACGTATATAAAATTCAACAATTTTATGATCTCTTTCTTTTTGTGTAGGCTTTGTCTTTCTATTTGATTCAAGATAGATGAAATTTGTAAGGATTTGGATTAGTTCTGCATGGTCTTTCATCCTTCTTTTAGTGTGAAATTTGACTTCCTTCATATTTTCTTGAATGAATGTACATAGAAATGAAATTTCTGATAGATGTATTGCCTTAGGACATTTTAATTGTAATTACAATACATTTTTCAAACTTTTTCTGTTAAAAATGAGTTTATCTAGTTTACAATTTAGTCTCAGAAATCATTTTCCGACTTATAACGAAGTGTGTAGACTTTTTTAGGTTAACGTATATAAAATTCAACATTTTTATGATCTCTTTCTTTTTGTGTTGGCTTTGTCTTTCAATTTGATTCAAGATAGGTGAAATTTGTTAGGATTTGGATTAGTTCTGCTTAGTCTTTCGTCCTTCTTCTATTGTGAAATTTGACTTCCTTCATATATTCTTGAATCAACATACATAGAAATGCAATTTTTATGTACTTCCTTAGAACATATTAATTGTGATTTCAATATATTTTTCAAACTTTTTCTGTTAAAGATGAATTTATCTAGTTTACAATTTAGTCTCAGAAATCAACTTCCGACTTATAACGAAGTGTGTAGAATTTTTTTAGTTAACGTATATAAAATTCAACATTTTTATGAACTTTTTCTTTTTGTGTTGGCTTTGTCTTTCTATTTGATTCAAGGTAGATGAAATTTGTTAGGATTTGGATTATTTCTACATGGTCTTTCATCCTTCTTCTAGTGTGAAATTTGACTTCCTTCATATATATTTTGAATCAACGTACATAGAAATGCAATTTTTACTAGAGTTATTGCCTTAGAACTTATTAATTGTAATTACAATACATTTTTCAAACTTTTTCTGTTAAAAATGAGTTTATCTAGTTTACAATTTAGTCTCAGAAATCAATTTCCGACTTATAACGAGGAGTGTAGACTTTTTTAGGTTAACGTATATAAAATTCAATATTTTTATCATCTCTTTATTTTTGTGTTGGCTTTGTCTTTCAATTTGATTCGAATAGATGAAATTTGTTAGAATTTTTTGGGTTAGTTCTGGCTGGTCTTTCATCCTTCTTCTATTGTGAAATTTGACTTTTTTTCATATTTTCTTGAATCAATGTACATAGAAATGCAATTTTTACTAGACCTAATGCCTTAGAACATATTATTTGTGATTACAATACATTTTCAAACTTTTTCTGTTAAAGATGAATTTATCTAGTTTACAATTTATTTTCAGAAATCAATTTCAGACTTATAACGAAGTGTGTAGACTTTTTTGAGTTAACGTATATAAAATTCAACATTTTTATGAACTCTTTGTTTTTGTGTTGCCTTTATCTTTCTATTTGATTCAATATAGATGAAATTAGTTAGGATTTGGATTAGTTCTACATGGTCTTTCATCCTTCTTCTAATGTGAAATTTGACTTCCTTCATATTTCTTTAATCAACGTACATAGAAATGCAATTTTTACTAGAGCTATTGCCTTAGAACATATTAATTGTGATTTCAATATATTTTTCAAACTTTTTCTGTTAAAGATGAGTTTATCTAGTTTACAATTTAGTCTCAGAAATCAACTTCCGACTTATAACGAAGTGTGTAGAATTTTTTAGGTTAACGTATATAAAATTCAACATTTTTATGATCTCTTTCTTTTTGTGTTGGCTTTGTCTTTCTATTTGATTCAAGATAGGTGAAATTTGTTAGGATTTGGATTAGTTCTGCTTAGTCATTCTTCCTTCTTCTATTGTGAAATTTGACTTCCTTCATATATTCTTGAATCAACATACATAGAAATGCAATATTTATGTACTGCCTTAGAACATATTAATTGTGATTACAATATATTTTTCAAACTTTTCTGTTAAAGATGAGTTTATCTAGTTTACAATTTAGTCTCAGAAATCAACTTCCGACTTATAACGAAGTGTGTAGAATTTTTTAGGTTAACGTATATAAAATTCAACATTTTTATGATCTCTTTCTTTTTGTGTTGGATTTGTCTTTCTATTTGATTCAAGATAGATGAAATTTTTAAGGATTTGGATTAGTTCTGCATGGTCTTTCATCCTTCTTTTAGTGTGAAATTTGACTTCCTTCATATTTTCTTGAATCAATGTACATAGAAATGCAATTTTTATGTACTTCCTTAGAACATATTAATTGTGATTACAATATATTTTTATAACTTTTCCTGTTAAAAATGAGTTTATCTAGTTTACAATTTAGTCTCAGAAATCATTTTCCGACTTATAACGAAGTGTGTAGACTTTTTCAGGTTAACGTATATAAAATTCAACATTTTTATGATCTCTTTCTTTTTGTGTTGGCTTTGTCTTTCTATTTGATTCAAGATAGGTGAAATTTGTTAGGATTTGGATTAGTTCTGCTTAGTCTTTCGTCCTTCTTCTATTGTGAAATTTGACTTCCTTCATATATTCTTGAATCAACATACATAGAAATGAAATTTTTATGTACTTCCTTAGAACATATTAATTGTGATTACAATATATTTTTCAAACTTTTTCTGTTAAAGATGAGTTTATCTAGTTTACAATTTAGTCTCAGAAATCAACTTCCGACTTATAACGAAGTGTGTAGACTTTTTTAGGTTAACGTATATAAAATTCAACATTTTTATGATCTCTTTATTTTTGTATTGACTTTGTGTTTCAATTTGATTCAAATAGATGAAATTTGTTAGAATTTGGGTTAGTTCTGGCTGGTCTTTCATCCTTCTTCTATTGTGAAATTTGACTTCCTTCATATTTTCTTGAATCAACGTACATAGAGTTGCAATTTTTACTAGACGTAATGCCTTAGAACATATTATTTGTGGTTACAATACATTGTCAAACTTTTCATGTTAAAGATAGGTTTATCTAGTTTACGATTTAGTCTCAGAAATCAATTTCCGACTTATAACGAAGTGTGTAGACTTTTTTGAGTTAACGTATATAAAATTCAACAATTTTATGATCTCTTTCTTTTTGTGTTGGCTTTGTCTTTCTATTTGATTCAAGAGAGATGAAATTTGTAAGGATTTGGATTAGTTCTGCATGGTCTTTCATCCTTCTTTTAGTGTGAAATTTGACTTCCTTCATATTTTCTTGAATCAATGTACATAGAAATGCAATTTATATGTACTGCCTTAGAACATATTAATTGTGATTACAATATATTTTTATAACTTTTTCTGTTAAAAATGAGTTTATCTAGTTTACAATTTAGTCTCAGAAATCAACTTCCGACTTATAACGAAGTGTGTAGAATTTTTTATGTTAACGTATATAAAATTCAACATTTTTATGATCTCTTTCTTTTTGTGTTGGCTTAGTCTTTCTATTTGATTCAAGATAGGTGAAATTTGTTAGGATTTGGATTAGTTCTGCTTAGTCATTCGTCCTTCTTCTATTATGAAATTTGACTTCCTTCATATATTCTTGAATCAACATACATAGAAATGCAATTTTTAGGTACTGCCTTAGAACATATTAATTCTGATTACAATATATTTTTCAAACTTTTTCTGTTAAAGATGAGTTTATCTAGTTTACAATTTAGTCTCAGAAATCAACTTCCGACTTATAACGAAGTGTGTAGAATTTTTTAGGTTAACGTATATAAAATTCAACATTTTTATGATCTCTTTCTTTTTGTGTTGGATTTGTCTTTCTATTTGATTCAAGATAGGT
>NW_020649637.1:148899-150009 GCF_003573695.1 Papaver somniferum
AAAAAGAAAGAGTAAATAAAAATGTTGAATTTAATATATGTTAACTCAAAAAAGTTTACACATTTCGTTATAAGTCTGAAATTTATTTCTGAGATTAAATTGTAAACTAGATAAAGTCATCTTTAACAAAAAAAAGTTTGAAAATGTATTTTAATTACAATTAATATGTTCTAAGGCAATACGTCTAGTAAAAATTGTATTTCTATGTACGTTGATTCAAGAAAATATGAAGGAAGTCATATTTCACAATAGAAGAAGGATGAAAGACCATGCAGAACTAATCCAAATCCTAACAAATTTCATCTATCTTGAATCAAATAGAAAGACAAAGCCAACACAAAAAGAAAGAGTTCATAAAAATGTTGAATTTTATATACGTTAACTCAAAAAAGTCTACACATTTCGTTATAAGTCGAAAATTGAATTCTGAGACTAAATTGTAAACTAGATAAACTCATCTTTAACAGAAAAAGTTTGAAAAATGTATTGTAATTACAATTAATATGTTTTAAGGCAATACGTCTAGTAAAAATTGCATTTCTATGTACGTTGATTCAACAAAATATGAAGGAAGTCAAATTTCACAATAGAAGAAGTATGAAAGACCTTGCAGAACTAATCCAAATCCTAACAAATTTCATCTATCTTGAATCAAATAGAAAGACAAAGCCAACACAAAAAGAAAGAGTTCATAAAAATGTTGAATTTCATATACGTTAACTCAAAAAAGTCTACACATTTCGTTATAAGTCGAAAATTGATTTCTGAGACTAAATTGTAAACTAGATAAACTAATCTTTAACAGAAAAAGTTTGAGAAATGTATTGTAATTACAATTAATATGTTCTAAGGAAATACGTCTAGTAAAAATTGTATTTCTATGTACGTTGATTCAAGAAAATATGAAGGAAGTCAAATTTCACAATAGAAGAAGGATGAAATACCATGCAGAACTAATCCAAATCCTAACAAATTTCATCTATCTTGAATCAAATAGAAAGACAAAGCCAACACAAAAAGAAAGAGTAAATAAAAATGTTGAATTTAATATATGTTAACTCAAAAAAGTTTACACATTTCGTTATAAGTCAGAAATTTATTTCTGAGATT
>NW_020649637.1:150019-233241 GCF_003573695.1 Papaver somniferum
AAAATGTATTGTAATTACAATTAATATGTTCTAAGGCAATACGTCTAGTAAAAATTGCATTTCTATGTACATTGATTCAAGAAAATATGAAGGAAGTCAAATTTCACAATAGAAGAAGTATGAAAGACCTTGCAGAACTAATCCAAATCCTAACAAATTTCATCTATCTTGAATCAAATAGAAAGACAAAGCCAACACAAAAAGAAAGAGTTCATAAAAATGTTGAATTTTATATACGTTAACCCAAAAAAGTTGACACATTTCGTTATAAGTCGGAAATTGATTTCTGAGACTAAATTGTAAACTAGATAAACTCATCTTTAACAGAAAAAGTTTGAGAAATGTATTGTAATTACAATTAATATGTTCTAAGGCAAAACGTCTAGTAAATATTGTATTTCTATGTACGTTGATTCAAGAAAATATGAAGGAAGTCAAATTTCACAATAGAAGAAGGATGAAATACCATGCAGAACTAATCCAAATCCTAACAAATTTCATCTATCTTGAATCAAATAGAAAGACAAAGCCAACACAAAAAGAAAGAGTAAATAAAAATGTTGAATTTAATATATGTTAACTCAAAAAAGTTTACACATTTCGTTATAAGTCTGAAATTTATTTCTGAGATTAAATTGTAAACTAGATAAAGTCATCTTTAACAAAAAAAAGTTTGAAAATGTATTTTAATTACAATTAATATGTTCTAAGGCAATACGTCTAGTAAAAATTGTATTTCTATGTACGTTGATTCAAGAAAATATGAAGGAAGTCATATTTCACAATAGAAGAAGGATGAAAGACCATGCAGAACTAATCCAAATCCTAACAAATTTCATCTATCTTGAATCAAATAGAAAGACAAAGCCAACACAAAAAGAAAGAGTTCATAAAAATGTTGAATTTTATATACGTTAACTCAAAAAAGTCTACACATTTCGTTATAAGTCGAAAATTGATTTCTGAGACTAAATTGTAAACTAGATAAACTCATCTTTAACAGAAAAAGATTGACAAATGTATTGTAATTACAATTAATATGTTCTAAGGAAATACGTCTAGTAAAAATTGTATTTCTATGTACGTTGATTCAAGGAAATATGAAGGAAGTCAAATTTCACAATAGAAGAAGGATGAAAGACCATGCAGAACTAATCCAAATCCTAACAAATTTCATCTATCTTGAATCAAATAGAAAGACAAAGCCAACACAAAAATAAAGGGTTCATAAAAATGTTGAATTTTATATACTTTAACTCAAAAAAGTCTACACATTTCGTTATAAGTCGGAAATTGATTTCTGAGACTAAATTGTAAACTAGATAAACTCATCTTTAACAGAAAAAGATTGACAAATGTATTGTAATTACAATTAATATGTTCTAAGGAAGTACGTCTAGTAAAAACTGTATTTCTATGTACGTTGATTCAAGGAAATATGAAGGAAGTCAAATTTCACAATAGAAGAAGGATGAAAGACCATGCAGAACTAATCCAAATACTAACAAATTTCATCTATCTTGAATCAAATAGAAAGACAAAGCCAACACAAAAAGAAAGAGTAAATAAAAATGTTGAATTTAATATATGTTAACTCAAAAAAGTTTACACATTTCGTTATAAGTCAGAAATTTATTTCTGAGATTAAATTGTAAATTAGATAAAGTCATCTTTAACAAAAAAAGTTTGAAAATGTATTGTAATTACAATTAATATGTTCTAAGGCAAAAAATTCTAGTAAAAATTGCATTTCTATGTACATTGATTCAAGAAAATATGAAGGAAGTCAAATTTCACAATAGAAGAAGGATGAAAGACCATGCAGAACTAATCCAAATCCCAACAAATTTCATCTATCTTGAATCAAATAGAAAGACAAAGCCAACACAAAAAGAAAGAGTTCATAAAAATGTTGAATTTTATATATGTTAACTCAAAAAAGTCTACACATTTCGTTATAAGTCGAAAATTGATTTCTGAGACTAAATTGTAAACTACATAAACTCATCTTTAACAGAAAAAGTTTGAAAAATTTATTGCAATTACAATTAATATGTTCTAAGGCAATACGTCTAGTAAAAATTGCATTTCTATGTACGTTGATTCAACAAAATATGAAGGAAGTCAAATTTCACAATAGAAGAAGTATGAAAGACCTTGCAAAACTAATCCAAATCCTAACAAATTTCATCTATCTTGAATCAAATAGAAAGACAAAGCCAACACAAAAAGAAAGAGTACATAAAAATGTTGAATTTTATATACGTTAACTCAAAAAAGTTGACACATTTCGTTATAAGTCGGAAATTGATTTCTGAGACTAAATTGTAAACTAGATAAACTCATCTTTAACAGAAAAAGTTTGAGAAATGTATTTTAATTACAATTAATATGTTCTAAGGCAATACGTCTAGTAAAAATTGTATTTCTATGTACGTTGATTCAAGAAAATATGAAGGAAGTCATATTTCACAATAGAAGAAGGATGAAAGACCATGCAGAACTAATCCAAATCCTAACAAATTTCATCTATCTTGAATCAAATAGAAAGACAAAGGCAACACAAAAAGAAAGAGTTCATAAAAATGTTGAATTTTATATACGTTAACTCAAAAAAGTCTACACATTTCGTTATAAGTCGGAAATTGATTTCTGAGACTAAATTGTAAACTAGATAGACTCATCTTTAACAGAAAAAGTTTCAAAAATGTATTGTAATTACAATTAATATGTTCTAAGGCAATACGTCTAGTAAAAATTGCATTTCTATGTACGTTGATTCAAGCAAATATGAAGCAAGTCAAATTTCACAATAGAAGAAGGATGAAAGACCATGCAGAACTAATCCAATTCCTAACAAATTTCATCTATCTTGAATCAAATAGAAAGACAAAGCCAACACAAAAAGAAAGAGTTCATAAAAATGTTGAATTTAATATACGTTAACTCAAAAAATTCTACACACTTCGTTATAAGTCGGAAATTGATTTCTGAGACTAAATTGTAAACTAGATAAACTCATCTTTAACAGAAAAAGTTTGAAAAATGTATTGTAATTACAATCAATATGTTCTAAGGCAATACGTCTAGTAAAAATTGCATTTCTATGTACGTTGATTCAAGAAAATATGAAGGAAGTCAAATTTCACAATAGAAAGACCATGCAGAACTAATCCAAATCCTAACAAATTACATCTATCTTGAATCAAATAGAAAGACAAAGCCAACACAAAAAGAAAGAGTTCATAAAAATGTTGAATTTTATATACGATAACTCAAAAAAGTTTACACATTTCGTTATAAATCGGAAATTGATTTCTGAGATTAAATTGTAAACTAGATAGACTCATCTTTAACATAAAAAGTTTGAAAAATGTATTGTAATTACAATCAATATGTTCAAAGGCAATACATCTGGTAAAAATTGCAATTCTATTTATGTTGATTCAAGAAAATATGAAGGAAGTCAAATTTCACAATAGAAGAAGGATGAAAGTCCATGCAGAACTAATCCAAATCCTAAAAAATTTCATCTATCTAGATCAAATAGAAAGACAAAGCCAACACAAAAAGAAAGAGTTCATAAAAATGTTGAATTTTATATACGTTAACTCAAAAAAGTCTACACATTTCGTTATAAGTCGGAAATTGATTTCTGAGACTAAATTGTAAACTAAATAGACTCATCTTTAACAGAAAAAGTTTGAAAAATATTAATATGTTCTAAGGCAATACGTCTAGTAAAAATTGCAATTCTATTTACATTTATTCAAGAAAATATGAAGGAAGTCAAATTTCACAATAGAAGAAGGATGAAAGACCATGCAGAACTAATCCAAATCCTAACAAATTTCATCTATCTTGAATCAAATAGAAAGACAAAGCCAACACAAAAAGAAATAGTTCATAAAAATGTTGAATTTTATATACGTTAACTCAAAAAAGTCTACACATTTCGTTATAAGTCGAAAATTGATTTCTGAGACTAAATTGTAAACTACATAAACTCATCTTTAACAGAAAAAGTTTGAAAAATGTATTGTAACTATAATTAATATGTTTTAAGGCAATACGTCTAGTAAAAATTGCATTTCTATGTACGTTGATTCAACAAAATATGAAGGAAGTCAAATTTCACAATAGAAGAAGTATGAAAGACCTTGCAGAACTAATCCAAATCCTAACAAATTTCATCTATCTTGAATCAAATAGAAAGACAAAGCCAACACAAAAAGAAAGAGTTCATAAAAATGTTGAATTTTATATACGTTAACCCAAAAAAGTTGACACATTTCGTTATAAGTCGGAAATTGATTTCTGAGACTAAATTGTAAACTAGATAAACTCATCTTTAACAGAAAAAGTTTGAGAAATGTATTGTAATTACAATTAATATGTTCTAAGGCAATACGTCTAGTAAATATTGTATTTCTATGTACGTTGATTCAAGAAAATATGAAGGAAGTCAAATTTCACAATAGAAGAAGGATGAAATACCATGCAGAACTAATCCAAATCCTAACAAATTTCATCTATCTTGAATCAAATAGAAAGACAAAGCCAACACAAAAAGAAAGAGTAAATAAAAATGTTGAATTTAATATATGTTATCTCAAAAAAGTTTACACATTTCGTTATAAGTCTGAAATTTATTTCTGAGATTAAATTGTAAACTAGATAAAGTCATCTTTAACAAAAAAAAGTTTGAAAATGTATTTTAATTACAATTAATATGTTCTAAGGCAATACGTCTGGTAAAAATTGTATTTCTATGTACGTTGATTCAAGAAAATATGAAGGAAGTCATATTTCACAATAGAAGAAGGATGAAAGACCATGCAGAACTAATCCAAATCCTAACAAATTTCATCTATCTTGAATCAAATAGAAAGACAAAGCCAACACAAAAAGAAAAGTTCATATCAACGTACATAGAAATAAAAAGTTTTGCTAGACGTACTGCCTTAGAACATATTAATTGTGATTACAATACATTTTTTAAATTTTTTCTATTAAAGATGAGTTTATCTAGTTTACAGTTTAGTCTCATAAATCAACTTCGGACTTATAACGAAGAGTGTAGACTATTTTGTATTGGCTTTGTCTTTCAATATGATTCAAATAGATGAAATTTGTTTGAATTTGGATTAGTTCTGGCTGTCTTTCATCCTTCTTATATTGTGAAATTTGACTTCCTTCATATCGTACATAGAAATGCAATTTTCACTAGACGTAATGCCTTAGAACATATTATTTGTGATTACAATACATTTTTCAAGACTATTTCAGATAGATTGATGAAGTGCATGCTAAATTCATTAGAGATCCAGTTTATAGACAAGACTATTTCAAGGAAAAAAAAGAGCAACTAGATAGAATCTTAACTAGAAGAAAGCTCAATCTCCTATTAAGCTTGTTCCGGGTGGTAATTATGCTTCAGATGAAAATGAAGAGAATTGTGACTATGCTAAAACTTATGTTGATTATGAAGATGATTACAAAGGGACTTATGGTGACTATGATTTGACTCAAATTATGGCTGGTCTCATTCCCAAGAAGAAGAATTTTAGATTTGGAAATAAGGGGCGAAAACGTTTCTAATTTACCTAGTTTTCTTCTTTGTGTTGTTTTTAAGTGTTTAGGAGCCTATTTTATGTGTTTAAATTTTTTTTGCCCCTTCCGCTTATGGGGGTAGGGAGGGCTTGAGCCTCCCATTTTGTAATTCTTGTAATTACGTTTTTTTGCTTTAGTAAACAATTTTGACCTAGCAAAAAAAAAATATTTTTCAAACTTTTTCTGTTAAAGATGAGTTTATCTAATATACAATTTAGTTTCAGAAATCAATTTCAGACTTATAACGAAGTGTGTAGACCTTTTTGAGTTAACTTATATAAAATTCAATATTTTTATGAACTCTTTCTTTTTGTGTTGGTTTTGTCTTTCTACTTGATTCAAGATAGATGGAATTTGTTAGGATTTGGATTAGTTCAGCTTGGTCTTTCGTCCTTCTTCTATAGTGAAATTTTACTTCCTTCATAGATTCTTGTTTCAACGTACATAGAAATGCAATTTTTACTAGACGTACTGCCTTAGAACAAATTAATTGTGGTTACAATACATTTTTCAAACATTTTCTGTTAAATATGAGTTTATCCAGTTTACAATCTAGTTTCAGAAATCAATTTCAGACTTATGACGAACTGTGTAGACTTTTTTGAGTTAACGTATATAAAACTCAACATTTTTATGAACTCTTTCTTTTTGTGTTGGCTTTGTCTTTCTATTTGATTCAAGATAGATGAAATTTTTTAGGATTTGGATTAGTTCTTGGTCTTTCATCCTTCTTCTATTGTGAAATTTGACTTCCTTCATATTTTCTTGAATCAACGTACATAGAAATGCAATTTTTACTAGACGTATTGCCTTAGAACATATTAATTCTAACTACAATATATTTTTCAAACTTTTCTGTTAAAGATGAGTTTATCTAGTTTACAATTTAGTCTCAGAAATAAATTTCCAACTTATAACGAAGTGTGTAGACTTTTTGAGTTAAAGTATATAAAATTCAACATTTTTATGAATACTTTCTTTTTGTGTTGGCTTTGTCTTTCTATTTGATTCAAGATAGATAAAATTTGTTAGGATTTGGATTAGTTATGCTTGGTCTTTCGTCCTTCTTCTATAGTGAAATTTGACTTCCTTCATATATTTTTGAATCAACGTACATAGAAATGCAATTTTTACTAGACGTACTACCTTAGAACATATTAATTGTGATTACAATACATATTTCAAACTTTTTCTATCAAATATGAGTTTATCTAGTTTACAATTTAGTCTCAGAAATCAACTTCCGACTTATAACGAAGAGCGTAGACATTTTAAGTTAAAGTATAAAAAATTCAACATTTTTATGAACTCTTTATTTTTGTCTTGGCTTTGTCTTTCAATTTAGTTCAAATAAATGAAATTAGTTTGAATTTGGATTAGTTCTGGCTGGTCTTTTATCCTTCTTATATTGGGAAATTTGACTACCTTCATATTCTCTTGAATCAACGTACACAGAAATGCAATTTTAACTAGACGTAATGGCTTAGGACATATTAATTTTGATTACAATACATTTTTCAAACTTTTTCTGTTAAAGATGAGTTTATCTTGTTTACAATTTAATCTCAGAAATCAACTTCCGACTTATAACAAAGAGTGTAGACTTTTTTGAGTTAACGTATAAAAAATTCAACATTTTTATGAAATCTTTATTTTTATATTGGCTTTGTCTTTCAATTTGATTCAAATAGATGAAATTTGTTACAATTTGGATTAGTTCTGGCTGGTCTTTCATCCTTCTTCTATTGTGAAATTTGGCTTCCTTCATATTTTCTTGAATTGACGTACATAGAAATGCAATTTTTACTAGACGTAATTCCTTAGAACATATAATTTGTGATTAAAATACATTTTAAAACTTTTTCTGTTAAAGATGAGTTTATCTAGTTTACTATTTAGTCTCAGAAATCAATTTACGACTTATACCGAAGTTTGTAGACTTTTTTGAGTTAACGTATATAAAATTCAACATTTTTATGAACACTTTCTTTTTGTGTTGCCTTTGTCTTTCCATTTGATTCAAGATAGATCAAATTTGTTAGTATTTGGATTAGTTCTGCTTGGCCTTTCATCCTTCTTCTATTGTGAAATTTGACTTCATTCATATTTTCTTGAATCAACGTACATAGAAATGAAATTTTACTAGACGTAATGCCTTAGAACATATTATTTGTAATTACAATACATTTTTCAAACTTTTTCTGTTAAAGATGATTTTATCTATTTTACAATTTAGTCTCAGAAATCAATTTCAGACGTATAACGAAGTGTTTAGACTTTTTGAGTTAACATATATAAAATTAAACATTTTTATGAACACTTTCTTTTTGTGTTGGCTTTGTATTTCTATTTGATTCAAGATAGTGAATTTTGTTAGGATTTGGATTAGTTCTGCTTGGTCTTTCGTCCTTCTTCTATTGTGAAATTTGACTTCCTTCATATATTCTTGAATCAACGTACATAGAAATGCAATTTTTACTAGACGTACTGCCTTAGAACATATTAATTGTGATTACAATACATTTTTCAAAAAATTTCTGTTAAAGATGAGTTTATCTAGCTTACAATTTAGTCTCAGAAATCAACTTCCGATTTAGAACGAAGAGTGTAGACTTTTTTGAGTTGACGTATAAAAAATTCAACATTTTTATGAACTCTTTATTTTTGTATTGGCTTTGTGTTTCATTTTTTTTTTGCTAGGTCAAAATGGTTTATTAAAGCAAAAAAACGTAATTACAAGAATTACAAAATGGGAGGCGCTAGGCCTCTACACCCCCATAAACCAAAGGGGCAAAAAACTCTAAAAAACGCATAAAATAAACTCTTAAGCACTAAAAAATGGCTTAAAGAAGAAAACTAATAACATTTGCGCCCCTTATTTCCAACTCTAAAATTCCTCTTCTTGGGAATGAGATCATCAATTATTTTAGTCAAATCATAGTGCCCCTTGAATTCATCTTCATAATCATCATAAGTTTCATCATTGTCATAATCCTGTTCATTTTCATCTGAAGCATAATTACCACCTGGAACAAGCTTAATAGGAGATTGAACATTCTTTTTTGTTGACATTTTATCCATTTTCTTCTTTTTTTCCTCTAAATAGTCTCGTCGAAAGGCTGGATCTCTAATGAATTTAGTACGCACTTCATCAAGTTGAATAGTACTTGCCTCATCTAGTTCCTCTGTAGACAAAATATTATCTAGATCAAAAACATTTTCCTCCAACCCTGCTTGAATGTCCTTGTTATGCTCACGGCTTGGACTGTCCTCATTACACTTTGAATTCATAGCCATGATCTTGGCAGCTTGCTTGGCCACTTTTCTAGCTTGCTTCCTGGCTAGAATATCTGCATCAATTTCACCCCAATCTTTCGAACCCATACTATTGTCCGAGTCACTAGAATCATCTTGTTCCTCCTCCACCAAAATCTCACTAGAATCATTAGTAAGGCCTAACTCTGAAGCTAGGGCACCATACTTGTTATTCACCACAAGTTCAGCTTGAAAAAGCTCATCCACCAAAGGAGTATCAAAAGATTTAAATTTAAAAGATGTACGTTTATTAGGGGAGTTCTTACCCATAACTATTTTCCAATCCTCTTTAGAACTGGTCGTACCCTTTTCAGGATTTTGCTTGAACACGGAATTTGTTTCCATAACTGAGTTTGTTATAAACGCAGAATCATACTGAATATTTGGAATATCTTCCAAATTTTTTTTAGACACGAACTCTTGCTGGGCTTTAAGAGTTTGCACGGACTGATCTCCCAAAATTGGCTGAGCTTCCCTAGTTTGCACGGATTCTTGCTGAGCTTTCCCAGTTTGTACGGACGGACTCTTGCTGAGCTTTCCTAGTTTGCACGGACTCTTGTTCCCTAGTTTGCACGAATTGCTTGCTAGAGTTCCCTTGTTTACTATCTGCATTGTCAATATGGATAGAATTCTTACGTAAAGCAAGATCTTTTTTTTTGGCTGAAATATTGTTTTTACATCTCATCAACTTAATCTGAGCTTCACGATACTCAGTAAAATCTTTTTCGAGCTGCTCTTCTAGATGTTTATCATCAGACTTCTCATGAATTGATTCAATATCCTCAGAAACATCAACCTCATGAACTGAATTTATACTCTCCTTACCAGCCTTCACATTATTGACGTTAATTGCATGGCCTGCATGGGAAGTTTCACAAACTTTTTCCAAACAGATTTGAGTGATTTTCCTTCTTTGTCATTCTTAATGTTCACAGTAGGTGACTTCTTTACAGCATTAGAACCTCCCAAAATTTTCTTTGCAGCAAGGCAATTCTCAATTTTGTGGCCCATAAACTTACAATGAGTGCAGAATTTGACATTCTCTAAGTCTTGAATTTCAATATACTGCCAGAACTCTTTTCCATTTGCATTCAAGCGAATTCTTTTAGGAATCAACTTAGCAAAGTCAATATCAATCAGAACCGCAGCATAGTTTCCAACATCATGATCCAAAGTCTTTTGATCAATAGCAATCGGTTTTCCAATAATTTTAGCAATGGGAAGAAGAATTTTCTTAGTCCATAACTCAATGTACAAACCAGGGAAACTTACCCAAACTGAAGCTCTTGAAGTTTGCTGTCTTTCTGGATCAAAATTTGGGTAAAAATTAAAAACCCTAAGCTGTTGATTCTGTATAAGCCAAGTATCACCATGCCATACACGTTCCTTGTCATCTGTTGAAGTTAACTTTATGATAAAGAACCCTTTTGTCATTGGAACTAACTTACATCTTCCAGCACCGAAACCCCATTGTTCCTCCAAACTCTTTTGAACATCAGCAAATTTTAAGCCCTTAAAGTTCAATCTCCCAATGAGACTGAACTGAAATATATCACGTCCCTCTTGAAGAAGATTATTAGGCAAAACCAAAGATGGTTCTTCCAAATATGTTGATGCCTCAGGGAGAGATAAGAAATCTGAATCTGTTAACATATAGGGTTTTTTACCCTTAACCAAATCAGCAAAAGATACCTTATTGTTCCCATGATTATTCACGTTTGAATCAGGGTTTTCCCCCATCCTAAATCACCAAAGATGATCTAGAATGAAGGAAAAACGTTGATGAAAGTTGAAAACCCTAAAGAAAAAATTCGCCAATTTTTTGGAGAGAAAAATTCGCATGAGAGAGAAAAAAGTTTTTAATATAACCCAAAAAGAACTAATCCAAATCAACTATTGGCTTTGTGTTTCAATTTGATTCAAATAGATGAAATTTCTTAGAATTTGGATTAGTTCTGGCTGGTCTTTCATCCTTCTTCTATTGTGAAATTTGACTTCCTTCATATTTTCTTGAATCAACGTACATAGAAATGCAATTTTTACTAGACGTAATGCCTTAGAACATATTATTTGTGATTACAATACATTTTTCAAACTTTTTCTATTAAAGATGAGTTTATCTAGTTTACAATTTAGTCTCAGAAATCAATTTCAGACATATAACGAAGTGTGTAGACTTTTTGAGTTAACATATATAAAATTCAATATTTTTATGAACACTTTCTTTTTGTGTTGGCTTTGTCTTTCTATTTGGTTCAAGATAGAGAAATTTGTTAGGATTTGGATTAGTTCTGTTTGGTCTTTCGTCCTTCTTCTATTGTGAAAGTTGACTTCCTTCATATATTCATGAATCAACGTACATAGAAATGCAATTTTTACTAGACGTGCTACCTTAGAACATATTAATTGGGATTATAATACATTTTTCAAACTTTTACTGTTAAAGATGAGTTTATCTAGTTTACAATTTTGTCTCAGAAATCAATTTCCGACTTATAACTAAGTATGTAGCCTTTTTTGAGTTAACGTATATAAAATTCAACATTCTTATGAACTCTTTCTTTTTATGTTGGCTTTGCCTTTCTATTTGATTCAAGATAGAGAAATTTGTTAGGATTTGGATTAGTTCTGCTTGGTCTTTCGTCCTTCTTCTATTGTGAAATTTGACTTCGTTCATATATTCTTGAATCAACGTACATATAAATGCAATTTTTACTAGACGTACTGCCTTAGAATATATTAATTATGATTACAATACATTTTTCAAATTTTTCTATTAAAGATGAGTTTATTTAGTTTACAATTTAGTCTCAGAAATCAACTTCCGACTTATAACGAAGAGCGTAGACTTTTTTGAGTTAACGTATAAAAAATTCAACATTTTTATGAACTCTTTATTTTTGTTTTGACATTGTGTTTCAATTTGATTCAAATAGATGAAATTTCTAAGAATTTGGATTAGTTCTGGCTGGTCTTTCATCCTTCTTCTATTGTGAAATTTGATTTCCTTCATATTTTCTTGAATCAACGTACATAGAAATGCAATTTTTACTAGACGTACTGCCTTAGAACATATTAATTGTGATAACAATACATTTTGCAAACTTTTTCTGTTAAAGATGAGTTTATCTAGTTTACAATTTAGTCTAAGAAATCAACTTCCGACTTATAACGAAGAGTGTAGACTTTTTTGAGTTAACGTATAAAAAAATCAACATTTTTATGAATTCTTTATTTTTGTATTGGCTTTGTGTTTCAATTTGATTCGAATAGATGAAATTTGTTGGAATTTGGATTAGTTCTGGCTGATCTTTCATCATCCTTCTTCTATTGTGAAATTTGACTTCCTTCATATTTTCTTGAATCAATGTACATAGAAATGCAATTTTTACTAGACGTAATGCCTTAGAACATATTATTTGTGATTACAATACATTTTTCAAACTTTTTCTGTTAAAGATGAGTTTATCTAGTTTATAATTTAGTCTCAGAAATCATTTTCAGACGTATAACGAAGTGTGTAGACTTTTTGAGTTAAGATATATAAAATTCAACATTTTCATGAACACTTTCTTTTTGTTCAACATTTTTATGAATTCTTTATTTTTGTATTGGCTTTGTGTTTCAATTTGATTCATATAGATGAAATTTCTTACAATTTGGATTAGTTCTGGCTGGTCTTTCATCCTTCTTCTATTGTGAAATTTGGCTTCCTTCATATTTTCTTGAATTAACGTACATAGAAATGTAAATTTTACTAGACGTAATTCCTTAGAACATTTAATTTGTGATTAAAATACATTTTTCAAACTTTTTCTGTTAAAGATGATTTTATCTAGTTTACAATTTAGTCTCAGAAATCAATTTCCGACTTATACCGAAGTTTGTAGACTTTTTTGAGTTAACGTATATAAAATTCAACATTTTTATGAAGTCTTTCTTTTTGTGTTACCTTTGTCTTTCCATTTGATTCAAGATAGATCAAATTTGTTAAGATTTGGATTAGTTCTGCTTGGCCTTTCATCCTTCTTCTATTGTGAAATTTGACTTCCTTCATATTTTCTTGAATCAACGTACATAGAAATGCAATTTTTACTAGACGTAATACCTTAGAACATATTACTTGTGATTACATTACATTTTTCAAACTTTTTTTTTTTTTTGATAAGTCGAAAAATTATATTGCAAGAAAAAATATTTACAAGATAGTTTAGGAGAAAAGAGTCATAGAAACCCCAAAAACTCACACAAACTATTTAAAACGATAATAAATTACATTTGGAAACTCAATTGAACTTAAGAAATCTGGTCTTCCCTCAAAGTGAATACCTACTCCTTCTTCTAACAAACAACCACGCTTAGCCATTCCATCCGCAGCAAAATTTGCTTCACGAAAAGTGTGTTCAAACCGAATAGCACCATATAAACCCTTAGCATTCAGCCATCTTTGTGTAGCAAACCATGGAACATTATCCTCCTCCAAAGCCTTCAGCACCGAAGAAGAGTCTGATCTAATCAACAAACGATCATAACCCCATTGAATTGCCCATTCAAGACCAACAGTAATACCATATAACTCAGCCATATAGTTGACGCAATTCCTAAGCCAATACACAATGCCCCTACCACTTCCGAACTCGCATTTCTAGCCACAACACCAGCCCCTGCCACTCCCTGGTTTCCTCTTGAGGCACCATCAGTACACAACAGCAATTCATTGTTATTAGGAGGCGTCCAATAACACTTCTTTGGATCTGAAATCTTCACTTTCCTATGCTTAACACGAAAGAAATCCAAAATTCTCAAATCTGCTACCGTATTGAACATAAAACTCTTCATTCTAACTGAGTATTCATGCATCAAATTGAACACTCGTTTTTGGAAAAAGGACCAGCAAGGAACTTTCTTCTCATAAACCTTCTTATTTCTTGTGAACCAAAGTTCAGATCGCACAACCAAATTTGCTACCAGCCACAAATCCCTAACAATGCCACTTTGAAGCCTAGCTCCATTGTAAGACGTGATCAAATCATAATAAGGTTTTATATTGAAAATACCTGCTATCCAGTTCCAAGCTTTTTGCGCAAAACTACAGCTCCAGAGGACGTGCTGAAGTGTCTCCTCTTCAATTTGACAAACGCTGCACCTAGAAGCCAATTGAATCTTAAACCTGCTGCGAACTTTATCAAGAGTTGCACACGCTCCCCGAACAAACTTCCAATTCTGAGCCGCCAAAGAAGGATGCACAACTTTCCTCCAAAATAGTGAAGCTTCTTTCATAGTAGGGAACTTCTTTCTAATCAATTCTCTAGCTGACTTAACTGAAAACACACCCTTCATATCAGGCATCCAAATCCTCTTGTCCCTCCCACTACAAAGCGTTGGCAAATTCTCCATAACCACACCAGCACTTACAAGATCTTGCAAGTGAGCTCCTTGCAACAGCCAATTACCATGTGAAATGATATCACAAACCCGACCTGATCTGTCCAAGTCTGAACGATTAAGAACACTTGCCAAAGTCTCACTTCCATACCACACATCATAGAAAAGAGACGTATTCCTACCATCTCCAATGATGCATTTTGTATTATTCACAACTTCCTTATGAACCCAACGAATTCCAGGAAGAATAGAAGATTTTACACCAGCCATCTTGAGACGCCCATCCCTGCAAGTGAATTTAGACTCCAAAAAACGATCCCACTTCTTAGAAGAAGATTTAATAGACCACCAAAGCTTCATAAGCAAAGCCTTGTTCATAGTTTTTAAACTAGTGATTCCAAGACCACCCTCCTCCACAGGACTGCACAGTTTATCAAAACCAACCACAAAAGCTCTAGAAAGATTTGAATCACCCGACCAAAGGAAATTACGGATCACACGCTCACTTTGCTGAATGAATTTCACCGGCCACTTATACACAGACATATTATGAATGGAATAACTCGAAAGAACATTTTTAACTAGAACAACTCTGTCTTGAAAAGAAAGCATCTTACCTTTCAGAACCGAAAGTTGCTCTTTAAGCTTATCCACCACATTGCTAATATGATGATATCTCACCGCACCAGGCATAACTTTCACCCCCAAATAACGATCAGGAAAATGCGTAACTTCCATCCCTAGAAGAGCAGCAATGGTATGACGTCTACTCAAAGAGCCACCACCAAAGTAAATTTTGCTCTTCTCTCTACAAACACGCTGACCTGAAGCTTGCTGATAAGAATCTAGCAACTTCACCAAACTTCTCAAGCTCTTCATATTTCCCTTGCAAAAAATCATAATATCATCAGCAAAGAATAAATGAGTTGGAGCAATACCATTACGCCTAACCAGGTGAGACATATCCTTGTTTTGAAATAGTTTTGTGATGTTTCTACTAAGAACATCCTCAATCAAAACAAAAATAAGAGGCGAAAGAGGATCCCCCTGACGCAACCCTCTATTAATTTTGAAAAAACCTTCCGGGCTACCATTGAGAAGAATAGATATGCGCGCTGACTCCAGAATTTTCTGAATCCACAAACACCAATCCTCAGAAAAACCATATCTTCTAAACACCTCCATAATGAAAGACCAATTAACAGTATCAAAAGCTTGAGAAATATCAAGCTTCAGGCCCAAATTACCATCCTTCCTTTTGATGTGCAGCTCATTCACCATCTCAGAAGCCAAACTAATATTCTCATGAATATTCCTACCTTTCATAAAAGCCACCTGCTCCTCTGACACTAACTTATCCAACACCCGACCAAGTCTAGTAGCCAGAATTTTAGTGAAAATCTTGAAGAAGAAATTGCTTAGACCGATAGGTCTATATTTCCTCAAGCTATCCGCACCTCTAACCTTTGCAATCAAAATAATTAGGCTAGAATTCGAACCCTTCAGAATTGACTTAGAAGTCCAAGCATAAACAATAGCCGAATGAAGATCCTGCTGAATTATATCCCAACAATGTCTATAAAAACACCCTGAGAAACCATCCGGACCCGGAGCACTATCCGCACCTAAATCAAAAACTGCTGATTTAATTTCATCCAAAGAAGGAATGGCATCCAACATCTGCCTTTCAGTCAAAGAAATGGACTCATGCTCCTAATCAAAGAGTTTATCCTCAATAGGAAGCTCCACACCATTGAACTTCGACTCATAATAAGAAACCACATGGTCACGAAGCTGAATAGGCTCTGAGATAGTCACACCATCTTCAGTAACCAACTCCGAGATTGTATTTGCGCTCCTTCGAATGTTTATATTGCTGTGAAAAAAAGAAGTGTTACTAGAACCCTCCAAAATCCACCTATTACGAGCCTTTTGTTTCAACATAGTAAGATGTTGCATACGAACATCTTGAACCCCCACCAGAGAATCCTTCATAATGTTCAATTTAGAAGTATTAAAAGGATCCTCATCAGAATTCCTACAAGCCACTTCAAACTTAAGTTGAGCTTGTTTCAGCCTAGCATTAACATTTCCAAAGACCGTTTGATTCCACAATTTGATTGCCTCCTTCAACCTTTTCAATTTATAAGGAAAAATAAAATCCAAATTACCATAAACCGGAGACTTCCAAGAATCTTCCACCATTCTCAAGAAATCAGGATGAGAAAACCACATTTTTTGGATACGAAAAGGAGCACGCCTAGGCCTCGGAGCAAGGAAAGGAAACCCAATAAGCGTTGAATGATCAGAAACTTCCCTAGGAAGAGCTTTACACCGCCAATTCGAAAACTTAGCTAACCAAGGCTCATTGATAATAGCACGATCCAATTTACTAAGAATTCTACCAACAACAGATTGACCATTAGTCCAAGTAAACTTAGACCCCAAAGAATCTGCTTCAAAAAGATCATTATCCTCCATCCAATCAGAAAACTCATTAATACAAGAGACACGAACCTCATGGCCTCCCTTCTTTTCATCTTGACGAAGAACACAGTTGAAATCTCCCATTATCAGCCAAGGAGTTGTAGTATCCACGGCTGAAAGTTAAGACCATAATCTTCTTCGAAAAACTTGAATATAACTAGCATGAACAAAAGAGATTAAAACCCCCTCAGTTCTAACAGTAATTGCTTGCCTAGTCATATTAACCACCTCTGGCTCTTCAATATTAGCACTCCACAGGATCCAAAGATTCCCAATATTATGCATAGAAGAATTATGAACAACCTTCCTCATAAAACCAGTTAAATTTAACTTACAAATTACCTTGTCAGAAAACTTAATCTTTGGCTCAGCAACACAAAGAATCTCCAGCTTCAGATCATGAACAAGTTCACGTAACTTCTGCCCAGCCTCCACCTTTGCCACCCCATTGATATTCCAATAGAGCACACGCATCAGGAAACTATATTCCTTGAATTATTACTAGCATCAGGAATCCTATCAGAATTCCGTTTAAGTATAACTTGGGAGAATCCCTTTCTAACTCGAATTCCCAAATCATTGATCTCAGTTTCCGAATCAGACTTGGACTCCTTATTTGTACTTTGTTGAGAAGTACTTTTCTAATCATTAGAAATCCGAATCCTAACAGGTTTCCTAGATTTCTTTGGCTGCTCCACGGGTATGTCAGACCATTTAGACCCCCTAACACCTGACGAAGCCTTCTCTGGAGTGATTTCTTCATCTAAACTCTCCTCCCTTTGCTCATTGGATTGCTGCACAGAATCCAACCCCAACTCAGCAGACAAAACATTGAATTTATTAGGAGAAAGCACACAAGAACTCTCATTAATAGCTTTGTAGCGAGACAAATTCTCAATATTGTCCACCAGAACATCACATCCCTTCCTTCCTGAAGTTTCAAAAGGAGTAGAAGAAGAGTCAGCATTAGTCTTATCAGTGATAGAGTGATTAGTTCTAGCCAATTCACCACTCCCTACTGACTTAGCTGAGGTTCCTATTTCACCCACTGGTAACCTACTAGATAATACTCCTTTCTCAGCTAACGCCAGCTTTGCTTTCTCTAAAGCTACAGACGCTGCATTAAAAACAGCTTCAGAAGAAGCTAGCTCCTTCTCAAGCTGATTGGTTTCCTCCACACCAATAGCATTCTCCTCTACTTCACCTGGTAAAACAGCAAGAACACCATCATGTTCCGCATATTTTGAAGCATCATGCTCCGCATCTTTTGAAGCATTATCACCACCAGGAAAGTTCTCAGCATTCTTTCCTTTACGCTGCCTCCTATTCCTAGCAGTTTGCCAGCCTTTGGAAGAATCTCCCTTTGCTGTAGTATCAGCCTTTGAAGAGTTATCATCACCCTTAGTTTGCCTCCTGCACTCATCATCATTGTGCCCAATAATGCAGCACTTCATACAGAATTTTGGAGCCCGTGGAATCTCCAAATATTGCCAGAAAGTACGTCCCCCAGCTGTAATCTTGATTCTACTAGGAATGTTCTTCGCAAAATCCACATCCACCAAAACTGAGGCAAAGTTACCGTACTCTAGATTAAGAGTTCTCTGATCAACTACAATGGGAGTGCCTAATACCTTCCCCATAGATAACAAGTTCTTCTCTGTCCATAGTTCTGCATGGAGACCTGGAAAGTGAACCCATACGTTTGCATGGGAAGTTTTTTGACGTTCAGGATCAAAACCTGGGTACTAATCCATCAGTTTGAGCTCATGTTGATTTACATACCATTTATTGCGTCGAATCCTCTCTTTTGTTTCAGCATCATGTAACATAACCACGAAAAATCCTTTACTCATAGTCATAAACCTTGCTGAGCTAGGGTTTATCTGCCATTGATTAACCAAGCTGGATTTCACTTCCACAAACTTCAATCCCGTGAAGTTCAGACGTGCAATAAAACTATGCTCAAAGGGTTTACATCCTTCTTGATAAAAATCAGCTGGAATAATAAGAGAAGGCTCTCCATCAATCAGAGTAGGGTTTGGAAAGCTATTAATATCAACACACGTAGGCTGCAAAGTCTGTTTTCCTTTTACTTTCTCCGCAAAAGATTGTTGCTGGGAAATAACCCTAGAAGAAGTTACTTGTGTTTCCTCAACCATGATGATCAGATTGAAAAAACGTTAAGAAAACTTGAAAAAAAACAAAACCCTAGAGAAATCGCCAGACTTTCTCTTTCCTCATGTTTTTTGTGACTTTTGTTAAAAACACCGACTAAGGGGATCGAACCCTTGACCACGGGATACAAAATTATTTGGTCGCAGGGAGAATCGAACCCATGTCCTCTAGTTTGCATAATCCTTCTCTGACCATCTGTGCTACTTGTTGCTTGCAAACGTTTTCAAACACTTTTCAAACGTTTTTCTGTTAAAGATGAGTTTATCTATTTTACAATTTAGTCTCAGAAATCAATTTCAGACGTATAACGAAGTGTTTAGACTTTTTGAGTTAACATATATAAAATTAAACATTTTTATGAACACTTTCTTTTTGTGTTGGCTTTGTCTTTCTATTTGATTCAAGATAGAGAAATTTGTTAGGATTTGGATTAGTTCTGCTTGGTCTTTCGTCCTTCTTCTATTGTGAAATTTTTACTAGACGTACTGCCTTAGAACATATTAATTGTGATTATAATACATTTTTCAAACTTTTTCTGTTAAAGATGAGTTTATTTAGTTTACAATTTAGTCTCAGAAATCAATTTCCGACTTATAACGAAGTGTGTAGACTTTTTGAGTTAACGTATATAAAATTCAACATTTTTATGAACACTTTCTTTTTGTGTTGGCTTTGTATTTCTATTTGATTCAAGATAGATGAAATTTGGTATGATTTGGACTAGTTCTGCTTGGTCTTTCGTCCTTCTTCTATAGTGAAATTTGACTTCCTTCATATAATTTTGAATCAACGTACATCGAAATGCAATTTTTACTAGACGTAATTCCTTAGAACATATTATTTGTGATTATAATACATTTTTCAAACTTTTCCTGTTAAAGATGAGTTTATCTAGTTTACAATTTAGTCTCAGAAATCAATTTCCGACTTATAACGAAGTGTGTAGACTTTTTTGAGTTAACGTATATAAAATTCTACGGAAAGACTGGGCGAAAACATGAGAGGAAAGAGAAACTCTGGCGAAAACACTAGGGTTTAGATTTTTTTCGCGTAGGTTTCATAGTTCATCACGGATTCAATATGGTAGAAAATAATCCTTTGCGGACACGGTAAGGGCAAAACAAACCCTAAAACCAACAGGAGTTGATATTACTAGTTTACCTAATCCTACTCTAATTGATGGAGAACCATCCCTTGTTATACCCGCGGATTACTATGAAGAGGGTTGTAAACCCTTTCAACACAGTTTCATTGCAAGACTAAACATCACGGGGCTGAAGTGCTTTGAGGTAAAAACTCTTTTAATATGTCAATGGCAGATTAATCCTAATTCTGTTAGGTTTATGACTATGGGAAAAGGTTTCTTTGTTATTATGCTACAAGATGATGAAACTAAGGAGAGAATCAGACGTACAAAGTGGTTTGTTTAACAGCATGAACTCAAGTTAATGGATTGGTACTCAGGTTTTGATCCTGATCGTCAAAAAACTTCCCATGCAAGCGTATGGGTTCACTTTCCTGGTTTACATGCAGAACTATGGACTGAGAAGAACTTGTTATCTATGGGAAAAGTTTTAGGGACTCCTATTGTGGTTGATCAAAGAACCCTAAATCTGGAGTATGGAAACTTTGCATCAGTTTTGGTAGATGTGGATTTTGCAAAACACATTCCAAGTAGAATTAAGATAACAGCTGGGGGGAGGACGTTTTGGCAATACTTGGATATCCCAAAATCACCGAAATTCTGTATGAAGTGCTGCATAATTGGTCACAATGATGTTGAATGTAGAAGACAATCAAAGAATGATGAGAAAACGTCTAAGGCTGATGCGAAAGGGGAGTGGCAGAATGTGCGTAATAGGAGAAACCGTAAGGGTGATGGAGCTGACGCAACCGTGGCTGTTGCTGGTGGTACAAACGCTGTTGCTGTAGGTGGTGTGAACGTTGGTGCTATGGTGGTTCATGATGTTGTTAACGGTGCTGGTGGTAATGTGGATGATGCTCTTGTTGTAGGCCACGGTGGAGCTGTGGTGAATGGGGTGGTTGAAGCTGGTTTAGTGGACAATGCTGGTGGTTTGGAGCAAACTCTTCAGCTAGAGAATGATTTAGCGAATACTGAAGCCAATCTTCATGCAGCGTCTGAAGCTTTTGAGAAGGCTAAGAAGGCGTTAGCATTGCAAAAGAGTTCGATTATTGGGTTGTCAATTGTTGAAATTGCAACCTCATCTAAATCACCTAAGAGTGGTGAATTGGCAAGAACCAATCACTCTAGTGACAGGAATGAGGCGAGTTCTTCTTTTACGTCGGTTGAGGCTGGTAATAAGTCTTTGCAAGACATGGTGGTTGATAATATTGAGGATATCTCAAGCTACAGAGCTGTTGCTGAAACTTCTATCGTGGTTTCTCCTAATAAGTTCAATGTTTTGAATGATGATTTGGGTGTGGATAATGATGATGTTGAACACTTTTCTGGAGGGGGTTCGGATGCGGCAGAAAAAACTTCTGGAGGTAGTTCGGATGAAGAGTTGACGCCTGAGAAAGCTTCATCAGGTGTTAAGGGTGTTAAGTGGGCGGAAATACCAGTGGATATGCCAAAGAAAAGTAGGAAACCAAGCCGGGTTTTGATTACAAGTTCTAGTTCTTCTCAACAACGTTTTAATGATTCCAAATCAGATTCGGATTCTGAAGTGAATGCTTTGGGAAACCGAGTTAGGAAGGGTGTCTCACCTGTTTTACAAAGTAGAATTCCTAGCAAGATTCCACAAGCTATTCATAACAAAAAGAAGAGTGTTTCCTGATGAGAGTTCTATATTGGAATATTAATGGGGTGGCGAAGGTGGAAGCGGGTAGTAAGTTACGTAAATTGGTGCATGAATACAAACCGGTAGTACTTTGTATTGCTGAGCCTAAGATTCGTTGCACTGACAATGTAATGACAAGGTTGAATTTGGCTGGTTATAATAAAAAGGTAATTCATAATTCTACTTATAGTTCTTTGGGTAATTTGTGGATTCTTTGGGATGATTGTATTGAGGAGCCGGTGGTGATTAATATGTCTAGACAAGCCATTACGGTTAAAACTGAGGGGGTTCTTATCTCTTTTGTTCATGCTAGTTATATTCAAGTTTTTCGTAGGAGGCTTTGGAGTCAACTTGAAGCGGTTGATGTAACTACTCCTTGGTTGGTTATGGGTGATTTCAATTGCGTTCTTCGTCAAGATTAAAAGAAAGGGGGTAGGACAACTCGTCTCTCTTGTATTAATGAGTTTTCTGATTGGATGGAGGATAATAACTTGTTTGAAGCAGATTCGTTGGGGTCTAAGTTTACTTGGACCAATGGTCAGACTGGTGTTGGTAGAATTATTAGTAAGTTGGATCGTGCTATTATTAATGAACCTTGGCTGTCTAAGTTTTCGAATTGGCGGTGTAAAGCTCTTCCTAGGGAAGTTTCTGACCATTCGACTCTTATTGGTTTTCCTTTTTGTGATCCTAGGCCTAGACGTGCTCCTTTTCGTATACAGAAGATGTGGTTTTCTCATCCGTATTTTTTGAAGATGGTGGAGTTATCTTGGATGGCGCCGGTGTATGGTAATCATGGTTTTATCTTTCCTTTCAAATTGAAGCGGTTGAAGGAGGCAATTAAGTTATAGAATCAAACGGTTTTTGGTAATGTCAATGCTAGACTAAAGCAAGCAACGCTTAAGTTTGAGGTAGCTAGTAGAAATTCTGATGAAGATCCGTTTGATGTTTCAAAACTTAATAATATGAAGGATGCTCTTGTTGAGGTTCAAGATATTCAAAGGCAGCAGCATATAATGTTAAAGAAAAAATCTAGAAATCAGTGGTTGTTGGAGGGTTCTAGTAACACTTCTTTCTTTCACAACTCTATTAAAATTCGTAGAAGTGCTAATACAATCTCGGAGCTTGTTGCTGAAGATGGGAGTTCTATTACTGATCCGGTTCATCTTAGTGCTCATGTGGTTTCTTATTATCAGGCTAAATTCAAGGGTGAGGATGGTCAGGTAAGTGAAACTCTTTTTGATTATGATCATGATTCTATTACTGTGGAAGAGTCGCATATGTTGGATGCTATTCCTACTTGTGATGAGATTAAACAGGCGGTTTTTGATTTGGGAGCTGATAGTGCGCCAGGTCCAGATGGTTTCTCGGGGTGTTTTTATAGACATTGTTGGGAGATTATTCAAAGGGATCTGATTTTAGCGGTTGCTTATTGCCGGTCTTCTAAAACCGTTCCTAATGGGGTTAATTCTAGTCTTATTCTTTTGCTTGCAAAGGTTAGGGGAGCTGCTAGTTTGAAGAACTTTAGGCCGATTGGTTTAAGTAATTTCTTTTTAAGATTTTTACTAAAATCTTGTCTACTAGGCTTGGTAGGGTGTTGGGAAAGTTGGTGTCTAAAGAGCAAGTGACTTTCATGAAGGGAAGGAATATCCATGAGAATATTAGTTTAGCTTCTGAGATGGTGAATGAATTGCACATCAAAAGGAAGGACGGTAATTTGGGTTTGAAACTTGATATCTCTCAGGCTTTTGACACGGTGAGCTGGTCTTTTGTTCTTGAGGTTTTTAGAAGGTATGGGTTTTCTGAAGATTGGTGCTCTTGGATTTGGAAAATTCTGGATTCGGCGCTTCTATTCTTCTTAATGGTAGTCCGGAGGGTTATTTCAAGATTAATATAGGTTTACGGCAGGGGGATCCTCTATCTCCTCTTGTTTTTGTTTTGATTGAGGATGTGCTTAGCCGCAACATCACTAAACTCTTTCAGAATAAGGATATGTCTTATATGGTAAAACGTAAGGGTATTGCTCCTACTCATTTATTTTTTGCTGATGATATTATGATTTTTTGCAAGGGAAATATGAAGAGTGTGAAGAATCTGGTGAAACTTTTGGAGAATTACCAACAGGCTTCAGGTCAGAGGGTTTGCAGGGAGAAGAGCAAGATCTACTTTGGTGGTGGGACTTTGAGTAGGCGCCAGACCATTGCAACTTTCTTAGGTATGGCAATTTCTAACTTTCCTGATAGATATTTGGGAGTTAAGGTGATGCCGGGGATGGTTAAGTATAGTCACATCAGCAACGTTGTTGATAAGTTGAGGGATCAACTTTCGGTTCTGAAAGGTAAGATGTTATCTTTTCAAGATAGGGTGGTGCTTGTTAAGAATGTTCTTTCGAGTTATTCTATTCATAACATGGCTGTGTACAAATGGCCGGTAAAATTCACACTTCAATGTGAGCGTGTGATTCGTAATTTTCTGTGGTCGGGTGATTCTAATCTTTCTAGAGCTTTTGTGGTTGGTTTTGATAAGATTTGTAGTCCTTTAAAGGAAGGTGGTCTTGGGATCACTAGTCTAAGGACTATGAATAAAGCTTTGCTGATGAAATTGTGGTGGGCTATAAAATCTTCTCGTAAGAGGTGGGCGAGGTTTTTGGAAGCCAAATTCACTTGTAGGGTGGTCGTATTAAGATGGCAGGGGTGAAATCTTCTATTCTTCCTGGTCTTCGTTGGGTTCATAAGGAGATGGTGGACAACACGAAGTGTTTTATTGGTGACGGTAGGGATACTTCTTTATTCTTTGATATATGGTATGGAAATACAACCTTAGCTAGTGTTTTAAATCGCACGGATTTAGACAGGTCAGCTCGTGTTTGTGATATTATTGTGCAAGGTGATTGGCAGATTCAAGGAGTTCATTCGCAACTCCTTTTAAGTGCTAGTGTGGTGCAACAGGATTTACCAAAAAATCATATGGGAGTGGATAGGCGTTTTTGGATGCCTGATTTACAAGGTAAATTTTCTGTCAAGTCAGCTAGGGAATTGATTAGGAAGAAATATCCTATTTTGAGGGAGGCGGGGTTGTTATGGAAGAGGGTGGTGCATCCTTCATTAGCGGCTCAGAACTGGAAGTTTATTCGTGGTGCGTGTGCTACTCTTGATAAGGTACGTAGCATATTTAAAATTCAATTTGCATCTAAATGTAGTGTGTGTCAGATTGAGGAGGAGTCTCTCCAACATATTCTTTGGAGCTGTAATTTTGCGCGTCAAGCTTGGGAGTGGATTGAAGGTATTTTCAAAATTAAACCTAATTATGATATTATTACTTCTTACCAAAAGGCAAAAAATCTTAGTGGTATTGTTAAGGATTTGTGGTTGGTAGTGAATTTGGTTGTGCGTTCAGAATTATGGTTCACTAGGAACAAAAAAGTGTATGAAAAGAAGAACCCTTGTTGGTCTTTATTTCAAAAACGTGTTTTTAGTTTGATGCAAGATTATTCAGTTCGTATGAAGAGTTATATGCATAATTCTATGGATGACTTGAGAATTCTGGATTTTTTAGGGTTCGGCATAGAAAGGTGAAGTTTACTGATCCCAAGGAGTGTTTTTGGTTTCCTCCTAATGATAATGAATTGCTTTTGTGCACAGATGGCGCCTCAAGAGGTAATCCAGGGGTGGCGGGAGCTGGTGTTGTTGCAAGGAATGCAAATTGTGGAGTGGTAGGTGCAATGTGTATTGGTTTGGGAGTTACTTCTAATTATTTGGCTGAATTGTATGGTATTATTGTGGGTATGGAGTGGGCAGTTCAGTGGGGATATGCTTGCATTGTTATTAGATCAGATTCTACAAGTGTGTTGAAGGCTTTGGAAGAAGATAACGTTCCTTGGTTTGCTAGGCAAAGATGGATGGAAGTTAAAGGTTTAAACGGTTCAATTCATTTTGAACATTCTTTTAGAGAGGCAAATTTTGCAGCTGATGCAATGGCAAAGCGTGGTTGTTTATTAGAGGATGGGGTTGGTTTTCACTTTGAAGGTCGACCAGTTTTTTTAAGTTCTATTGAGTTTCCAAATGTAATTTTTTATCGTTTTAAATAGGTTTTAGGAGTTTTTTAGGGGTTTCTCTGATCCCTTTTCTCCTTCACCTATCTTGTAAATATCTTTTTTATCAATATATTTTCTTGACTTAGCAAAAAAAAGTATATAAAATTCTACATTCTTATGAACTCTTTCTTTTTATGTTGGCTTTGCCTTTCTATTTGATTCAAGATAGAGAAATTTGTTAGGATTTGGATTAGTTCTGCTTGGTCTTTCGTCCTTCTTCTATTGTGAAATTTGACTTCCTTCATATATTCTTGAATCAACGTACATTAAATGCAATTTTTACTAGACGTACTGCCTTAGAATATATTAATTATGATTACAATACATTTTTCAAATTTTTCTATTAAAGATGAGTTTATTTAGTTTACAATTTAGTCTCAGAAATCAACTTCCGACTTATAACGAAGAGTGTAGACTTTTTTGAGTTAACGTATAAAATTCAACATTTTTATGAACTCTTTATTTTTGTTTTGGCATTGTGTTTCAATTTGATTCAAATAGATGAAATTTCTGAGAATTTGGATTAGTTCTGGCTGGTCTTTCATCCTTCTTCTATTGTGAAATTTGATTTCCTTCATATTTTCTTGAATCAACGTACATAGAAATGCAATTTTTACTAGACGTAATTCCTTAGAACATATTATTTGTGATTACAATACATTTTTCAAACTTTTTCTTTTAAAGATGAGTTTATCTAGTTTACAATTTAGTCTCAGAAATCAATTTCCGACTTATAACGAAGTGTGCAGACTTTTTTGAGTTAACGTATATAAAATTCAACATTCTTATGAACTCTTTCTGTTTATGTTGGCTTTGCCTTTCTATTTGATTCAAGATAGAGAAATTTGTTAGGATTTGGATTAGTTCTGCTTGGTCTTTTGTCCTTTTCTATTGTGAAATTTGATTTCCTTCATATTTTCTTGAATCAACGTGCATAGAAATGCAATTTTTACTAGACATAATGCCTTAGAACATATTATTTGTGATTACAATACATTTTTCAAATTTTTTCTATTAAAGATGAGTTTATCTAGTTTACAATTTAGTCTCCGAAATCAACTTCTGACTCATAACGAAGAGTGTATACTATTTTTTATTGGCTTTGTCTTTCAATTTGATTCAAATAGATGAAATTTGTTAGAATTTGGATTAGTTCTGGCGGTCTTTCATCCTTCTTATATTGTGAAATTTGACTTCCTTCATATTTTCTTGAATCAACGTACATAGAAATGCAATTGTCACTAGATGTAATGCCTTAGAACATATTATTTGTGATTACAGTACATTTTTCAAGACTATTTCAAATAGATTGATGAAGTGCGTGCTAAATTCATTAGAGATCCAGTTTATAGACAAGACTATTTCAAGGGAAAAAAAAAGAGCAACTAGATAGAATGTTAACTAAAAGAAAGCTCAATCTCCTATTAAGCTTGTTCCGGGTGGTAATTATTCTTCAGATGAAAATGAAGAGAATTGTGACTACGCTGAAACTTATGCTGATTATGAAGATGATTACAAAGAGACTTATGGTGACTATGATTTGACTCAAATTATGGCTGGTCTCATTCCCAAGAAGAAGAATTTTAGATTTGGAAATAAGGGGCTAAAACGTTTCTAATTTACCTAGTTTTCTTCTTTATGTTGTTTTTAAGTGTTTAGGAGCTTATTTTATGTGTTTTAAAAAAAATTTGCCCCTTTGGTTTATGGGGGTAGGGAGGCCTTGAGCCTCCCATTTTGTAATTCTTGTAATTACATTTTTTGCTTTAATAAACCATTTTGACCTAGCAAAAGAAAAAACATTTTTCAAACTTTTTCTGTTAAAGATGAGTTTATCTAGTTTACAATTTAGTTTCAGAAATCAATTTCAGACTTATAACGAAGTGTGTAGACCTTTTTGAGTTAACTTATATAAAATTCAATATTTTTATGAACTCTTTCTTTTTGTGTTGGTTTTGTCTTTCTACTTGATTCAAGATAGATAGAATTTGTTAGGATTTGGATTAGTTCTGCTTGGTCTTTCGTCCTTCTTCTATAGTGAAATTTGACTTCCTTCATATATTCTTGAATCAACGTACATAGAAATGCAATTTTTACTAGACGTACTGCCTTAGAACATATTAATTGTGATTACAATACATTTTTCAAACTTTTTCTGTTAAAGATGAGTTTATCCAGTTTACAATTTAGTTTCAGAAATCAATTTCAGACTTATAACGAAGTGTGTAGACTTTTTTGGTGGTGGTTCTTCGAGTTGGTGTAATTATATTGCATCTTATTTGGGGATGAGTGTAGTTACTTTTCCGGACCGCTATTTGGGAGTTCAAATTATGCCAGGTATTGTTCAATATCGCCATATTTGCAATGTTGTTGAAAAGATTAGAAATCAGCTTGCTGGTTGGAGAGGGAGGTTATTATCTTTTCATGATCACATTGTTCTTGTTAAATCAGTTATTGCCAGTTATTACATTCATAATATGGCTATTTATAAGTGGCCTCGTAAGTTTATTCTTCAATGTGAGAGGGCTATCCGTAACTTTATTTGGTCTGGAGATTCGAACATTAATCGTGTAGTGGTAGTGGCTTTTGAGAAAATGTGTTTCCCTTTTGAGGAGGGGGGTCTCGGACTAACTCGTATGGCCACTATGAACAAAGCTCTTATTATGAAACTTTGGTGGAAGATTCGTAATTCTACAAAGAAGTGGGCTCTTTTCCTGAAGGCAAAATTATTTGATCGTAAGGGTTGTATTAAGCATTCGGGGGTTAAATCTTCTATTTTGCCTGATTTAAGGAGTGTGTATAATTGTGTGGAAAAGAATACTAAGGTTTTAATTGATGATGGTAGAGATACTTCTCTTTATTATGACATTTGGTTTGATAAGACTAGTATTGCTGAAGTGCTAAATAATTATTCTCTCGATGCAACAACTAGAGTTAGTGATATTTTAAAGGATGGCCTTTGGGATATTCCTGAAATTCACTTGCAATACTTGATTGCTGCTGGTCTAGAGTTGAATAGGATGCCAATTCCTATGGGTGGAGCTGATGTTAGGGTATGGATGCCGGAGTTGAAGGGTGAGTTCAGCGTTAAGTCTGCAACTGAGTTGCTTCGGCAGAAGTATTCTCGGTTAGAAGGTAAGCAATTTCTGTGGAGAAAAGAAGTTCATCATGTTCTTGCTGCTCAGAACTGGAAATTCTTACGTGGAGCATGTGCTACGTATGACCTTATCAGGCGCAGGTTCAAGATCTCTCTTGCTAACAAATGCTGCCTGTGTGGTGTTCAAGAGGAAACTCTTACTCATGTGTTACATGAGTGTTGCTTTGCTACAAGGGCATGGAATTGGCTAGCTGATGTGTTCAAGTTACAACCTAATGCTAACCTTATTGTTTCTTTTAAATCAGCAAAAGGAAGGAGTCATATTGTCCGTGATCTGTGGCTTATTGCCAACCTTGTTCTTAGGTCGGAGCTATGGCAGTTGCGGAAAAAGGCTGTTTTCGAGGATAAAAGGCCTAATTGGTGTATCTTTCATAAGCGCGTTCTGAAGTTGATACAAGATTATTCAATTCGGCTCAAGGGTCATATGAACAATAGTGTTGATGATGTTGTTCTTCTGAACTATTTTAGAGTTCAACACCGTAGTGTGAAGTGGCATCATCATGTGGCTTGTTTTTGGTTACCGCCTGAGGCTAATGGATTACAAATTTGTTGTGATGGAGCGGCGAGAGGTAACCCAGGCGTTGCGGGTGCAGGTGTAGTAGCTAGGGATGAGCACTGTTCAGTTCTTGGTGCTATGAGTATTGGGCTAGGCGTCACGACGAATTATTTAGCGGAATTGTACGACATTATTGTTGGTTTGGAGTGGGCTATGCAATGGGGTTTTTCTCGTATTTGTATACGGTATGATTCTATGGGAGATGTTGAAGCTTTCAAGAATAATTCCATTCCTTGGTTTGCAAGGAATAGATGGATTATGATCTGTAGACACTATACGTCTATACGTTTCATTCATACTTTTAGGGAATTGAATTTTTCAGCTGATGCAATGACAAAGCGGGGTTGTTTATTGAGTAATGAAGTGGGAGTACACTACAATGGGAAACCACCTTTCTTAATTTCTGTTGAACATCCTAATGTTGATTATTTTCGGTTCAAATAGTTTCAAGTTTTTGGGGTTTCTGTAACCTCTTTTCTTGTAAACTGTTTCTTGTAAATTTTGTTATCTATTAATACAAATTTTTGACTTATCAAAAAAAAAGCTTTGTCTTTCTATTTGATTCAAGATAGATGAAATTTGTTAGGATTTGGATTAGTTCTGCCTGGGCGTTCATCCTTCTTCTGTTGTGAAATTTGACTTCCTTCATATTTACTTGAATCAACGTACATAGAAATGCAATTTTTACTAGACGTACTTCCTTAGAACATATTAATTGTGATTACAATACATTTTTCAAAAAATTTCTGTTACAGATGAGTTTATCTAGTTTACAATTTAGTCTCAGAAATCAACTTCCGACTTATAACGAAGTGTGTATACTTTTTGAGTTAACGTATATAAAATTCAACATTTTTATGAACACTTTCTTTTTTTGTTGGCTTTGTCTTTCTATTTGATTCAAGATAGATGAAATTTTTTAGGATTTGGATTAGTTCTGCTTAGTCTTTCGTCCTTCTTCTATAGTGAAATTGACTTCCTTCATTTATTTTTGAATCAACGTACATCAAAATGCAATTTTTACCAGACGTACTTCCTTAGAACATATAATTGTGATTAAAATACATTTTTCAAAAAATTTCTGTCAAAGACAAAGCCAACACATAAGGAAAGAGTTCATAAAAATGTTGAATTTTATATACGTTAACTCAAAAAAGTCTACACACTTCGTTATAAGTCGTAAATTGATTTCTGAGACTAAATTGTAAACTAGATAAACTCATCTTTAACAGAAAAAGTTTAAAAAATGTATTGTCATCACAATGAATATGTTCTAAGGCAATACGTCTAGTGAAAATTGCATTTCTATGTACGTTGATTCAAGAAAATATGAAGGAAGTCCAATTTCACAATAGAAGAAGGATGAAAGACCAAGCAGAACTAATCTAATTCCTAACAAATTTCACCTATCTTGAATCAAATAGAAAGACAAAGCCAACACAAAAATAAAGAGTCCATAAAAAAAATTTTGATAAGTCAAAAATTTATATTAAATAAAAGAGATATTTACAAATAGAATACAAGAAAAGAGGTCAGAGAAACCCCAAAAACTTATAAACTATTTAAATCTAAAATAAGAAACATGAGGATATTCTATAGAATTAAGAAAATCAGGTCTTCCATCATAGTTTATCCCTTCCCCTTCACCTAGTTGACATCCTCTTATTTCCATAATATCCGCAGCAAAATTGGTTTCACGATATGTATGTTTAAAACGGATTGAATCATATAATTGTCGAACATCTTCCTAATGTTGAATAACAAACCAAGGCAGAGCCATATTTTCCAAAGCATAACTAGCACTAACAGAATCCGACCAAATCAGCACACGTCTAATTCCCGACTTGACAGCCCATTCCAATCCAACAATAATTCCATATAATTCCGCAAGAAAACTATTTGTAATGCCCAGGACAATGCTCATTGCTCCAAGAATGTTACACTCTTCATCACGGACTACAACACCTGCTCCAGCTATACCGGCTCCATTACCACGAGTTGCTCCATCACAACATAGCATAATCTATCCCCTTTCCGGAGGCACCCAGAAAACTTCCACCGGAACTGTATGATTGACTTGTCTATGATGTACCTTAAAAAAATTCAGAATCTGCAACTCCTCAACAAAATTGAACATGAAACTCTTTAATCTCGAAGAATAATCATGAATAAGAGTGAAAATGCGCTTCCTAAAGAAACTCCAGTTGATCATCTTCCTTTCAAAAACAATTTTGTTTCTAATATTCCAAAGTTCAGACCGAGTAACAAGCACAACAATCAACCACAAGTCTTTAACAATTGGACTTTTTCCTTCAACAGACTTGTAAGCAATTATGAAATCTTGGTGAGGCCGTAAACCAAAAATTTCAGCTATCCACGTCCTGGCACTCTGAGCAAAAGTACACGACCAAAGTTGTTTTTTTTTGCTAAGTCAAGAAAATATATTGATAAAAAAGATATTTACAAGATAGGTGAAGGAGAAAAGGGATCAGAGAAACCCCTAAAAAACTCCTAAAACCTATTTAAAACGATAATAAATTACATTTGGAAACTCAATAGAACTTAAAAAAACTGGTCGACCTTCAAAGTGAAAACCAACCCCGTCCTCTAGTAAACAACCACGCTTTGCCATTGCATCAGCTGCAAAATTTGCCTCTCTAAAAGAATGTTCAAAACGAATTGAACCATATAAACCTTTAACTTCCATCCATCTTTTCCTAGCAAACCAAGGAACGTTATCTTCTTCCAAAGCCTTCAACACACTTGTAGAATCTGATCTAATAACAATGCAAGCATATCCCCACTGAACTTCCCACTCCATACCCACAATAATACCATACAATTCAGCCAAATAATTAGAAGTAACTCCCAAACCAATACACATTGCACCTACCACTTCACAATGTGCATTCCTTGCAACAACACCAGCTCCCGCCACCCCAGGATTACCTCTTGAGGCGCCATCCGTGCACAAAAGCAATTCATTATCATTAGGTGGAAACCAAAAACACTCCTTGGGAGCAGTAAACTTCACCTTTCTATGCCGAACCCTAAAAAACTCCAGAATTCTCAAGTCATCCATAGAATTATGCATATAACTCTTCATACGAACTGAATAATCTTGCATCAAACTAAAAACACGTTTTTGAAATAAAGACCAGCAAGGGTTCTTCTTTTCATACACTTTTTTGTTCCTAGTGAACCATAATTCTGAACGCACAACCAAATTCACTACCAACCACAAATCCTTAACAATACCACTATGGTTTTTTGCCTTTTGGTAAGAAGTAATGATATCATAATTAGGTTTAATTTTGAAAATTTTGACCTAGCAAAAAAAAAAATTAATTTTGAAAATACCTTCAATCCACTCCTAAGCTTGACGTGCAAAATTACAGCTCCAAAGAATATGTTGGAGAGACTCCTCCTCAATCTGACACACACTACATTTAGATGCAAGTTGAATTTTAAATCTGCTACGTACCTTATCAAGAGTAGCACACGCACCACGAATAAACTTCCAGTTATGAGCCGCCAATGAAGGATGCACCACCCTCTTCCATAACAACCCCGCCTCCTTCAAAATAGGATATTTCTTCCTAATCAATTCCCTAGCTGACTTGACAGAAAATTTACCTTGTAAATCAGGCATCCAATAACGCCTATCCACTCCCATATGAATTTTTGGTAAATCCTGTTGCACCACACCAACACTTAAAAGGAGTTGTGAATGAACTCCATGAATCTGCCAATCACCTTGCACAATGATATCACAAACACGAGCTGATCTGTCTAAATCCATGCGATTTAAAACACTAGGTACACGACCAAAGGATATGGTCTAAGGACTCCTCCGCAGACCTGCACAAAAAATAACTGTTAGAAAAAGAGATCTTGAAACCTCTTTGGAATTTGTCGAGAGTCCCACATGCTCCCCTCATTATATTCCATTTTTGTGCCGTAAGCATTGGGTGAACTGCCTTGCGCCAGAGTAAAGCAACTCCAGGAAAAACAAGATATTTTTGACGAATAATCTCCCTAGCAGAACTTACAGAGAAAACCCCCTTCAAATCCGGCATCCAAAAAAAAATCTGGTCCATGACGCAACTTGGGAAGAGTAGCGAGATTAACTCTAGCCCGTAACAAATTGTCACCGTGAGTATTATTGATAAACCAATCCCCATCGTTGAATTTTATATACGTTAACCTAAAAAACTCTACACACTTCGTTATAAGTCGGAAATTGATTTCTGAGACTAAATTGTAAACTAGATAAACTCATTTTTAACAGAAAAAGTTTGAAAAATGTATTGTATTTACAATTAATATGTTCTAAGGCAAAAACTCTAGTAAAAATTGCATTTCCATGTATGTTGATTCAAGAAATATGAAGGAAGTCAAATTTCACACTAGAAGAAGGATGAAAGACCATGTAGAAATAATCCAAATCCTAACAAATTTCATCTACCTTGAATCAAATAGAAAGACAAAGCCAACACAAAAAGAAAAAGTTCATAAAAATGTTGAATTTTATATACGTTAACTCAAAAAATTCTACACACTTCGTTATAAGTCGGAAGTTGATTTCTGAGACTAAATTGTAAACTAGATAAACTCATCTTTAACAGAAAAAGTTATAAAAATATATTGTAATCACAATTAATATGTTCTAAGGCAGTACATAAAAATTGAATTTCTATGTATGTTGATTCAAGAATATATGAAGGAAGTCAAGTTTCACAATAGAAGAAGGACGAAAGACTAAGCAGAACTAATCAAAATCCTAACAAATTTCACCTATCTTGAATCAAATAGAAAGACAAAGCCAACACAAAAAGAAAGAGATCATAAAAATGTTGAACTTTATATAGGTTAACATAAAAAAGTCTACACACTTCGTTATAAGTCGGAAGTTGATTTCTGAGACTAAATTGTAAACTAGATAAACTCATTTTTAACACAAAAAGTTTGAAAAATGTATTGTAATTACAATTAATATGTTCTAAGCAATAGCTCTAGCAAAAATTGCATTTCTATGTACGTTGATTCAAGAAATATGAAGGAAGTCAAATTTCACACTAGAAGAAGGATGACCATGTTGAATTAATCCAAATCCTAACAAATTTCATCTATCTTGAATCAAATAGAAAGATAAATGCAACACAAAAACAAAGAGTTCATAAAAATGTTGAATTTTATATACGTTAACTCAAAAACGTCTACACACTTCGTTATAAGTCTGAAATTTATTAATGAAACTAAATTGTAAAATAGATAAATTCATCTTTAACAGAAAAAGTTTGAAAATGTATTGTAATCACGAATAATATGTTGTAAGGCATTACGTCTAGTAAAAATTGCATTTATATGTACATTGATTCAAGAAAATATGAAAAAAAAGTCAAATTTCACAATAGAAGAAGGATGAAAGACCATGCATAACTAATCCCAATCCTAACAAATTTCATCTGTCTTGAATCAAATAGAAAGACAAAGCCAACACAAATGAAAGAGTTCATAAACTTTTGAATTTTATATACGTTAATTCAAAAAAGTCTACAAGTCGGAAATTGATTTCTGAGACTAAATCGTAAACTAGATAAACCTGTCTTTACATAAAAAGTTTGAAAATGTATTGTAATCACCAATAATATGTTCTAAGGCATTACGTCTAGTAAAAATTGCATTTCTATGTAAGTTGATTCAAGAAAATATGAAGGAAGTCAAATTTCACAATAGAAGAAGGATGAAAGACCAGCCAGAACTAACCCAAATTCTAAAAAATTTCATCTATTTGAATCAAATTGAAACACAAAGCCAATACAAAAATAAAGAGTTCATAAAAATGTTGAATTTTTTATACGTTAACTCAAAAAGGTCTACACACTTCGTTATAAGTCGGAAGTTGATTTTCGAGACTAATTTTTAAACTAGATAAACTCTTCTTTAACAGAAAAAGTTTGAAAAATGTATTGTAATTACAATTAATATGTTTTAAGGCAATAGCTCTAGTAAAAATTGCATTTCTATGTACGTTGATTAAAGAAATATGAAGGAAGTCAAATTCCACATTAGAAGAAGGATGAAAGACCATGTAGAACTAATCCAAATCCTAACTAATTTCATCTATCTTGAATCAAATAGAAAGATAAAGGCAACAAAAAAACAAAGAGTTCATAAAAATGTTGAATTTTATATACGTTAACTCAAAAAAGTCTACACACTTCGTTATAAGTCTGAAATTGATTTCTGAAACTAAATTGTAAACTAGATAAATTCATCTTTAACAGAAAAAGTTTGAAAATGTATTGTAATCACAAATAATATGTTCTAAGGCATTACGTCTAGGAAAAATTGCATTTCTATGTACATTGATTCAAGAAAATATGAAAAAAAGTCAAATTTCACAATAGAAGAAGGATGAAAGACCAGCCAGAACTAACCCAAAAAATTCTAACAAATTTCATCTATTCGAATCAAATTGAAAGACAAAGCCAATACAAAAATAAAGAGATGATAAAAATGTTGAATTTTATATATGTTAACCTAAAAAAGTCTACACACTTCGTTATAAGTCGGAAATTGATTTATGAGACTAAATTGTAAACTAGATAAACTCATTTTTAACAGAAAATTTTGAAAAATGTATTGTAATTACAATTAATATGTTCTAAGGCAATAACTCTAGTAAAAATTGCACTTCTACGTACGTTGATTCAAGAAATATGAAGGAAGTCAAATTTCACACTAGAAGAAGGATGAAAGACCATGTAAAAATAATCCAAATCCTAACAAATTTCATTTACCTTGAATCAAATAGAAAGACAAAGCCAACAAAAAAAGAAAAAGTTCATAAAAATGTTGAATTCTATATACGTTAATTCAAAAAATTCTATACACTTCGTTATAAGTCGGAAGTTGATTTCTGAGACTAAATTGTAAACTAGATAAACTCATCTTTAATAGAAAAAGTTTGAAAAATATATTGTAATCACAATTAATATGTTTTAAGACAATACATAAAAATTGCATTTCTATGTATGTTGATTCAAGAATATATGAAGGAAGTCAAATTTCACAATAGAAGAATGACGAAAGACTAAGCAGAACTAATCCAAATCCTAACAAATTTCACCTATCTTGAATCAAATAGAAAGACAAAGCCAACACAAAAAGAAAGAGATCATAAAAATGTTGAATTTTATATACGTTAACCTAAAAAAGTCTACACGCTTCGTTATAAGTCGGAAATTGATTTCTGAGACTAAATTGTAAACTAGATAAACTCATTTTTAACAGAAAAAGTTTGAAAAATGTATTGTAGTCACAAATAATATGTTCTAAGGCATTACATCTAGTAAAAATTGCATTTCTATGTATGTTGATTCAAGAAAATATTAAGGAAGTCAAATTTCACACTAAAAGAAGGATGAAAGACCATGCAGAACTAATCCAAATCCTTACAAATTTCATCTATCTTGAATCAAATAGAAAGACAAAGCCTACACAAAAAGAAAGAGATCATAAAATTGTTGAATTTTATATACGCTAACTCAAAAAAGTCTACACACTTCGTTATAAGTCGGATATTGATTTCTGAGACTAAACTGTAGACTAGATAAACCTATTTTTAACATAAAAAGTTTGACAATGTATTGTAACCACAAATAATATGTTCTAAGGCATTACGTCTAGTCAAAATTGCAACTCTATGTACGTTGATTCAAGAAAATATGAAGGAAGTCAAATTTCACAATAGAAGAAGGATGAAAGACCAGCCAGAACTAACCCGAATTCTAACAAATTTCATCTATTTGAATCAAACTGAAAGACAAAGCCAATACAAAAATAAAGAGTTCATAAAAATGTTGAATTTTTTATACGTTAACTCAAAAAATTCTACACACTTCGTTATAAGTCGGACGTTTATTTCTGAGACTAAGTCGTAAACTAGACAAACTCATCTTTAATAGAAAAAGTTTGAAAAACGTATTTTAATTACAATTAATATGTTCTAAGGACGTTGCAATAGCTCTAGTAAAAATTGCATTTCTATGGACGTTGATTCAACAAATATGAAGGAAGTCAAATTTCACACTAGAAGAAGGATGAAAGACCATGTAGAACTAATCCAAATCCTAACAAATTTAATCTATCTTGAATCAAATAGAAAGACAAAGCCAATACAAAAAGAAAGAGTTCATAAAAATGTTGAATTTTATGTACGTTAACTCAAAAAAGGCTACACACTTCGTTATATGTCTGAAATTAATTTCTGAAACTAAATTGTAAACTAGGTAAACTCATCTTTAACAGAAAATTTTTGAAAATGTATTGTAGACACAAATAATATGTGCTAAGGCATTACGTCTAGTAAAAATTGCATTTCTATGTACGTTGATTCAAGAAATATGAAGGAAGTCAAATTTCACACTAGAAGAAGGATGAAAGACCATGTAGAAATAATCCAAATCCGAACAAATTTCATCTACCTTGAATCAAATAGAAAGACAAAGCCAACACAAAAAGAAAAAGTTCATAAAAATGTTGAATTTTATATACGTTAACTCAAAAAATTCTACACACTTCGTTATAAGTCGGAAGTTGATTTCTGAGACTAATTTGTAAACTAGATAAACTCATCTTTAACAGAAAAAGTTTGAAAAATATATTATAATCACAATTAATATGTTCTAAGGCAGTACATAAAAATTGCATTTCTATGTATGTTGATTCAAAAATATATGAAGGAAGTCAAATTTCACAATAGAAGAAGGTCGAAAGACTAAGCAGAACTAATCCAAATCCTAACAAATTTCACCTATCTTGAATCAAATAGAAAGACAAAGCCAACACAAAAAGAAAGAGATCATAAAAATGTTGAATTTTGTATACGTTAACCTGAAAAAGTCTACACACTTCGTTATAAGTCGGAATTGATTTCTAAGACTAAATTGTAAACTAGATAAACTCATTTTTAACAGAAAAAGTTTGAAAAATGTATTGTAATTACAATTAAAATGTCCTAAGGCAATACATCTAGCAGAAATTGCATTTCTATGTACGTTGATTCAAGAAAATATGAAGGAAGTCAAATTTCACACTAAAAGAAGGATGAAAGACCATGCTGAACTAATCCAAATCCTTACAAATTTCATCTATCTTGAATCAAATAGAAAGACAAAGCCAACACAAAAATAAAGAGATCATAAAATTGTTGAATTTTATATACGTTAACTCAAAAAAGTCTACACACTTCGTTATAAGTCGGAAATTGATTTCTGAGACTAAACTGTATACTAGATAAACTCATTTTTAACAGAAAAAGTTTGAAAAATATATTGTAATCACAATTAATATGTTCTAAGGCAGTACATAAAAATTGCATTTCTATATATGTTGATTCAAGAATATATGAAGGAAGTCAAATTTCACAATATAAGAAGGACGAAAGACTAAGCAGAACAAATCCAAATCCTAACAAATTTCACCTATCTTGAATCAAATAGAAAGACAAAGCCAACAAAAAAAGAAAGAGATCATAAAAATGTTGAATTTTATATACGTTAACCTAAAAAATTCTACACACTTCGTTATAAGTCGGAAGTTGATTTCTGAGACTAAATTGTAAACTAGATAAACTCATCTTTAACAGAAAAAGTTTGAAAAATATATTGTAATCACAATTAATATATTCTAAGGCAGTACATAAAAATTGCATTTCTATGTATGTTGATTCAAGAATATATAAAGGAAGTCAAATTTCACAATAGAAGAAGGATGAAAGACCAGCCAGAACTAACCCAAACAATTCTAACAAATTTCATCTATTCGAATCAAATTGAAAGACAAAGCCAACACAAAAATAAAGAGATGATAAAAATGTTGAATTTTATATACGTTAACCTAAAAAAGTCTACACACTTCGTTATAAGTCGGAAATTGATTTCTGAGACTAAATTGTAAACTAGATAAACTCATTTCTAACAGAAAAAGTTATAAAAATATATTGTAATCACAATTAATATGATCTAAGGCAGTACATAAAAATTGCATTTCTATGTACATTGATTCAAGAAAATATGTAGGAAGTCAAATTTCACACTAAAAGAAGGATGAAAGACCATGCAGAACTAATCCAAATACTAACAAATTTCATCTATCTTGAATCAAATAGAAATACAAAGCCAACACAAAAAGAATGAGATCATAAAATTGTTGAATTTTATATATGTTAACTCAAAAAAGTCTACACACTTCGTTATAAGTCGGAAATTGATTTCGGAACCTAAAACGTAAACTAGATAAACCTATCTTTCACATGAAAAGTTTGACAATGGGGCATTACGTCTAGTAAAAATTGCAACTCTATGTACGTTGATTCAAGAAAATATGAAGGAAGTCAAATTTCACGATAGAAGAAGGATGAAAGACCAGCCAGAACTAACCCAAATTCTAACAAATTTGATCTATAAGAATCAAATTGAAACACAAAGTCAATACAAAAATAAAGAGATCATAAAAATGTTGAATTTTATATACGTTAACCTAATAAAGTCTACACACTTCGTTATATGTCGGAAATTGATTTCTGAGACTAAATTGTATACTAGATAAACTCATTTTTAACAGAAAAAGTTTGAAAAATATATTGTAATCACAATTAATATGTTCTAAGGCAGTACATAAAAATTGCATTTCTATATATGTTGATTCAAGAATATATGAAGGAAGTCAAATTTCACAATATAAGAAGGACGAAAGACTAAGCAGAACAAATCCAAATCCTAACAAATTTCACCTATCTTGAATCAAATAGAAAGACAAAGCCAACACAAAAAGAAAGAGATCATAAAAATGTTGAATTTTATATACGTTAACCTAAAAAATTCTACACACTTCGTTATAAGTCGGAAGTTGATTTCTGAGACTAAATTGTTAACTAGATAAACTCATCTTTAACAGAAAAAGTTTGAAAAATATATTGTAATCACAATTAATATGTTCTAAGGCAATAGCTCTAGTAAAAATTGCATTTCTATGTACGTTGATTAAAGAAATATGAAGGAAGTCAAATTTCACATTAGAAGAAGGATGAAAGACCATGTAGAACTAATCCAAATCCTAACAAATTTCATCTATCTTGAATCAAATAGAAAGACAAAGCCAACACAAAAAGAATGAGATCATAAAATTGTTGAATTTTATATAGGTTAACTCAAAAAAGTCTACACACTTCGTTATAAGTCGGAAATTGATTTCGGAAACTAAATCGTAAACTAGATAAACCTATCTTTAACATGAAAAGTTTGACAATGGGGCATTACGTCTAGTAAAAATTGCAACTCTATGTACGTTGATTCAAGAAAATATGAAGGAAGTCAAATTTCACGATAGAAGAAGGATGAAAGACCAGCCAGAACTAACCCAAATTCTAAAAAAATTGATCTATTTGAATCAAATTGAAACACAAAGTCAATACAAAAATAAAGAGATCATAAAAATTTTGAATTTTATATACGTTAACCTAATAAAGTCTACACACTTCGTTATATGTCGGAAATTGATTTCTGAGACTAAATTGTATACTAGATAAACTCATTTTTAACAGAAAAAGTTTGAAAAATATATTGTAATCACAATTAATATGTTCTAAGGCAGTACATAAAAATTGCATTTCTATATATGTTGATTCAAGAATATATGAAGGAAGTCAAATTTCACAATATAAGAAGGACGAAAGACTAAGCAGAACAAATCCAAATCCTAACAAATTTCACCTATCTTGAATCAAATAGAAAGACAAAGCCAACACAAAAAGAAAGAGATCATAAAAATGTTGAATTTTATATACGTTAACCTAAAAAATTCTACACACTTCGTTATAAGTCGGAAGTTGATTTCTGAGACTAAATTGTAAACTAGATAAACTCATCTTTAACAGAAAAAGTTTGAAAAATATATTGTAATCACAATTAATATATTCTAAGGCAGTACATAAAAATTGCATTTCTATGTACATTGATTCAAGAAAATATGTAGGAAGTCAAATTTCACACTAAAAGAAGGATGAAAGACCATGCAGAACTAATCCAAATACTAACAAATTTCATCTATCTTGAATCAAATAGAAAGACAAAGCCAACACAAAAAGAATGAGATCATAAAATTGTTGAATTTTATATACGTTAACTCAAAAAAGTCTACACACTTCGTTATAAGTCGGAAATTGATTTCGGAAACTAAATCGTAAACTAGATAAACCTATCTTTAAAATGAAAAGTTTGACAATGGGGCATTACGTCTAGTAAAAATTGCAACTCTATGTACGTTGATTCAAGAAAATATGAAGGAAGTCAAATTTCACGATAGAAGAAGGATGAAAGACCAGCCAGAACTAACCCAAATTCTAACAAATTTGATCTATAAGAATCAAATTGAAACACAAAGTCAATACAAAAATAAAGAGATCATAAAAATGTTGAATTTTATATACGTTAACCTAATAAAGTCTACACACTTCGTTATATGTCGGAAATTGATTTCTGAGACTAAATTGTATACTAGATAAACTCATTTTTAACAGAAAAAGTTTGAAAAATATATTGTAATCACAATTAATATGTTCTAAGGCAGTACATAAAAATTGCATTTCTATATATGTTGATTCAAGAATATATGAAGGAAGTCAAATTTCACAATATAAGAAGGACGAAAGACTAATCAGAACAAATCCAAATCCTAACAAATTTCACCTATCTTGAATCAAATAGAAAGACAAAGCCAACACAAAAAGAAAGAGATCATAAAAATGTTGAATTTTATATACGTTAACCTAAAAAATTCTACACACTTCGTTATAAGTCGGAAGTTGATTTCTGAGACTAAATTGTAAACTAGATAAACTCATCTTTAACAGAAAAAGTTTGAAAAATATATTGTAATCACAATTAATATGTTCTAAGGCAGTAGCTCTAGTAAAAATTGCATTTCTATGTACGTTGATTAAAGAAATATGAAGGAAGTCAAATTTCACATTAGAAGAAGGATGAAAGACCATGTAGAACTACTCCAAATCCTAACAAATTTCATCTATCTTGAATCAAATAGAAAGACAAAGCCAACACAAAAAGAATGAGATCATAAAATTGTTGAATTTTATATAGGTTAACTCAAAAAAGTCTACACACTTCGTTATAAGTCGGAAATTGATTTCTGAAACTAAATCGTAAACTAGATAAACCTATCTTTAACATGAAAAGTTTGACAATGGGGCATTACATCTAGTAAAAATTGCAACTCTATGTACGTTGATTCAAGAAAATATGAAAGAAGTCAAATTTCACGATAGAAGAAGGATGAAAGACCAGCAAGAACTAACCCAAATTCTAACAAATTTGATATATTTGAATCAAATTGAAACACAAAGTCAATACAAAAATAAAGAGATCATAAAAATGTTGAATTTTATATACGTTAACCTAATAAAGTCTACACACTTCGTTATATGTCGGAAATTGATTTCTGAGACTAAATTGTATACTAGATAAACTCATTTTTAACAGAAAAAGTTTGAAAAATATATTGTAATCACAATTAATATGTTCTAAGGCAGTACATAAAAATTGCATTTCTATATATGTTGATTCAAGAATATATGAAGGAAGTCAAATTTCACAATATAAGAAGGACGAAAGACTAAGCAGAACAAATCCAAATCCTAACAAATTTCACCTATCTTGAATCAAATAGAAAGACAAAGCCAACACAAAAAGAAAGAGATCATAAAAATGTTGAATTTTATATACGTTAACCTAAAAAATTCTACACACTTCGTTATAAGTCGGAAGTTGATTTCTGAGACTAAATTGTAAACTAGATAAACTCATCTTTAACAGAAAAAGTTTGAAAAATATATTGTAATCACAATTAATATATTCTAAGGCAGTACATAAAAATTGCATTTCTATGTATGTTGATTCAAGAATATATGAAGGAAGTCAAATTTCACAATAGAAGAAGGACGAAAGACTGAGCAGAACAAATCCAAATCCTAACAAATTTCACCTATCTTGAATCAAATGGAAAGAAAGCCAACACAAAAAGAAAGAGATCATAAAAATGTTGAATTTTATATACGTTAACCTAAAAAAGTCTACACACTTCGTTATAAGTTGGAAGTTGATTTCTGAGACTAAATTGTAAACTAGATAAACTCATCTTTAACAGAAAAAGTTTGAAAAATATATTGTAATCACAATTAATATGTTCTAAGGCAGTACATAAATATTGCATGTGTATATATGTTGATTAAAGAATATATGAAGGAAGTCAAATTTCACAATAGAAGAAGGACGAATGACTAAGAAGAACTAATCCAAATCCTAACAAATTTCACCTATCTTGAATCAAATAGAAAGACAAAGCCAACACAAAAAGAAAGAGATCATAAAAATGTTGAATTTTATATACGTTAACCTAAAAAATTCTACACACTTCGTTATAAGTCGGAAGTTGATTTCTGAGACTAAATTGTAAACTAGATAAACTCATCTTTAACAGAAAAAGTTTGAAAAATATATTGAAATCACAATTAATATGTTCTAAGGCAATAGCTCTAGTAAAAATTGCATTTCTATGTACGTTGATTAAAGAAATATGAAGGAAGTCAAATTTCACATTAGAAGAAGGATGAAAGACCATGTAGAACTAATCCAAATCCTAACTAATTTCATCTATATTGAATCAAATAGAAAGATAAAGGCAACACAAAAACAAAAAGTTCATAAAAATGTTGAATTTTATATATGTTAACTCAAAAAAGTCTACACACTTCGTTATAAGTCCGAAATTGATTTCTGAAAATAAATTGTAAACTAGATAAATTCATCTTTAACAGAAAAAGTTTGAAAATGTATTGTAATCACAAATAATATGTTCTAAGGCATTAGGTCTAGTAAAAATTGCGTTTCTATGTACATTGATTCAAGAAAATATGAAAAAAAGTCAAATTTCACAATAGAAGAAGGATGAAAGACCAGCCAGAACTAACCCAAAAAATTCTAACAAATTTCATCTATTCGAATCAAATTGAAAGACAAAGCCAACACAAAAATAAAGAGATGATAAAAATGTTGAATTTTATATACGTTAACCTAAAAAAGTCTACACACTTCGTTATAAGTCGAAAATTGATTTCTGAGACTAAATTGTAAACTAGATAAACTCATTTTTAACAGAAAAAGTTTGAAAAATGTATTGTAATTACAATTAATATGTTCTAAGGCAGTACATAAATATTGCATTTCTATGTATGTTGATTCAAAAATATATGAAGGAAGTCAAATTTCACAATAGAAGAAGTACGAATGACTAAGCAGAACTAATCCAAATCCTAAAAAATTTCACCTATCTTGAATCAAATAGAAAGACAAAGCCAACACAAAAAGAAAGAGATCATAAAAATGTTGAATTTTATATACGTTAACCTAAAAAATTCTACACACTTCGTTATAAGTCGGAAGTTGATTTCTGAGACTAAATTGTAAACTAGATAAACTCATCTTTAACAGAAAAAGTTTGAAAAATATATTGAAATCACAATTAATATGTTCTAAGGCAATAGCTCTAGTAAAAATTGCATTTCTATGTACGTTGATTAAAGAAATATGAAGGAAGTCAAATTTCACATTAGAAGAAGGATGAAAGACCATGTAGAACTAATCCAAATCCTAACTAATTTCATCTATATTGAATCAAATAGAAAGATAAAGGCAACACAAAAACAAAGAGTTCATAAAAATGTTGAATTTTATATACGTTAACTCAAAAAAGTCTACACACTTCGTTATAAGTCTGAAATTGATTTCTGAAAATAAATTGTAAACTAGATAAATTCATCTTTAACGGAAAAAGTAAGAAAATGTATTGTAATCACAAATAATATGTTCTAAGGCATTAGGTCTAGTAAAAATTGCATTTCTATGTATATTGATTCAAGAAAATATGAAAAAAAGTCAAATCTCACAATAGAAGAAGGATGAAAGACCAGCCAGAACTAACCCAAAAAATTCTAACAAATTTCATCTATTCGAATCAAATTGAAAGACAAAGCCAACACAAAAATAAAGAGATGATAAAAATGTTGAATTTTAAATACGTTAACCTAAAAAAGTCTACACACTTCGTTATAAGTCGGAAATTGATTTCTGAGACTAAATTGTAAACTAGATAAACTCATTTTTAACAGAAAAAGTTTGAAAAATGTATTGTAATCACAATTAATATGTTCTAAGGTAATAGCTCTAGTAAAAATTGCATTTCTATGTACGTTGATTAAAGAAATATGAAGGAAGTCAAATTTCACATTAGAAGAAGGATGAAAGACCATGTAGAACTAATCCAAATCCTAACAAATTTCATCTATCTTGAATCAAATAGAAAGACAAAGCCAACACAAAAAGAATGAGATCATAAAATTGTTGAATTTTATATAGGTTAACTCAAAAAAGTCTACACACTTCGTTATAAGTCGGAAATTGATTTCGGAAACTAAATCGTAAACTAGATAAACCTATCTTTAACATGAAAAGTTTGACAATGGGGCATTACGTCTAGTAAAAATTGCAACTCTATGTACGTTGATTCAAGAAAATATGAAGGGAGTCAAATTTCACGATAGAAGAAGGATGAAAGACCAGCCAGAACTAACCCAAATTCTAAAAAAATTGATCTATTTGAATCAAATTGAAACACAAAGTCAATACAAAAATAAAGAGATCATAAAAATTTTGAATTTTATATACGTTAACCTAATAAAGTCTACACACTTCGTTATATGTCGGAAATTGATTTCTGAGACTAAATTGTATACTAGATAAACTCATTTTTAACAGAAAAAGTTTGAAAAATATATTGTAATCACAATTAATATGTTCTAAGGCAGTACATAAAAATTGCATTTCTATATATGTTGATTCAAGAATATATGAAGGAAGTCAAATTTCACAATATAAGAAGGACGAAAGACTAAGCAGAACAAATCCAAATCCTAACAAATTTCACCTATCTTGAATCAAATAGAAAGACAAAGCCAACACAAAAAGAAAGAGATCATAAAAATGTTGAATTTTATATACGTTAACCTAAAAAATTCTACACACTTCGTTATAAGTCGGAAGTTGATTTCTGAGACTAAATTGTAAACTAGATAAACTCATCTTTAACAGAAAAAGTTTGAAAAATATATTGTAATCACAATTAATATGTTCTAAGTTTTTTTTTTGCTAAGTCAAATATATTGATATAGAAAGATATTTACAAGATAGGTGAAGGAGAAAAGGGATCAGAGAAACCCCTAAAAAACTCCTAAAACCTATTTAAAACGATAATAAATTACATTTGGAAACTCAATAGAACTTAAAAAAACTGGTCGACCTTCAAAGTGAAAACCAACCCCGTCCTCTAATAAACAACCACGCTTTGCCATTGTATCAGCTGCAAAATTTGCCTCTCTAAAAGAATGCTCAAAACGAATTGAACCATATAAACCTTTAACTTCCATCCATCTATGCCTAGCAAACCAAGGAACGTTATCTTCTTCTAAAGCCCTCAACACACTTGTAGAATCTGATCTAATAAAAATGCACGTATAACCCCACTGAACTGCCCACTCCATACCCACAATAATACCATACAATTCAGCCAAATAATTAGAAGTAACTCCCAAACCAATACACATTGCACCTACCACTTCACAATTTGCATTCCTTGCAACAGCACCAGCTCCCGCCACCCCAGGATTACCTCTTGAAGCGCCATCCGTGCACAAAAGCAATTCATTATCATTAGGAGGAAACCAAAAACACTCCTTGGGATCAATAAACTTCACCTTTCTATGCCGAACCCTAAAGAAATCTAGAATTCTCAAGTCATCCATAGAATTATGCATATAACTCTTCATACGAACTGAATAATCTTGCATCAGACTAAAAACACGTTTTTGAAATAAAGACCAACAAGGTTTCTTCTTTTCATACACTTTTTTATTCCTAGTGAAGCATAATTCTGATCGCACAACCAAATTCACTACCAACCACAAATCCTTAACAATACCACTATGATTTTTTGCCTTTTGGTAAGAAGTAATGATATCATAATTAGGTTTAATTTTGAAAATACCTTCAATCCACTTCCAAGCTTGACGCGCAAAATTACAGCTCCAAAGAATATGATGGAGAGACTCCTCCTCAATCTGACACACACTACATTTAGATGCAAGTTGAATTTTAAATCTACTACGTACCTTATCAAGAGTAGCACACGCACCACGAATAAACTTCCAGTTTTGAGCCGCCAAAGAAGGATGCACCACCCTCTTCCATAACAACCCCGCCTCCTTCAAAATAGGATATTTCTTCCTAATCAATTCCCTAGCTGACTTGACAGAAAATTTACCCTGTAAATCAGGCATCCAAAAACGCCTATCCACTCCCATATGAATTTTTGGTAAATCCTGTTGCAACACACCAGCATCTAAAAGGAGTTGTGAATGAACTCCATGAATCTGCCAATCACCTTGCACAATAATATCACTCACACGAGCTGATTTGTCTAAATCCATGCGATTTAAAACACTAGCTAAGGTTGTATTTCCATACCATATATCAAAGAATAAAGAAGTATCCCTACCGTCACCAATAAAACATTTCGTGTTGTTCACCATCTCCTTATGAACCCAACGAAGACCTGGAAGAATAGAAGATTTCACCCCTGCCATCTTAATACGACCATCCCTACAAGTGAATTTGGCTTCCAAAAACCTCGCCCACCTCTTACGAGAAGATTTTATAGCCCACCACAATTTCATCAGCAAAGCTTTATTCATAGTCCTTAGGCTAGTGATCCCAAGACCACCTTCCTTTAAAGGACTACAAATCTTATCAAAACCAACTACAAAAGCTCTAGAAAGATTAGAATCACCCGACCACAGAAAATTACGAATCACACGCTCACACTGAAGTGTGAATTTTACCGGCCATTTGTACACAGCCATGTTATGAATAGAATAACTCGAAAGAACATTCTTAACAAGCACAACCCTATCCTGAAAAGATAACATCTTACCTTTCAGAACCGAAAGTTGATCCCTCAACTTATCAACAACGTTGCTGATGTGACTATACTTAACCATCCCCGGCATCACCTTAACTCCCAAATATCTATCAGGAAAGTTAGAAATTTCCATACCTAAGAAAGAAGCAATGGTCTGGCGCCTACTCAAAGTCCCACCACCAAAGTAGATCTTGCTCTTCTCCCTACAAACCCTCTGACCAGAAGCTTGTTGGTAATTCTCCAAAAGTTTCACCAGATTCTTCACACTCTTCATATTTCCCTTGCAAAAAATCATAATATCATCAGCAAAAAATAAATGAGTAGGAGCAATACCCTTACGTTTTACCATATAAGCCATATCCTTATTCTGAAAGAGTTTAGAGATGTTGCGGCTAAGCACATCCTCAATCAAAACAAAAATCAGAGGAGATAGAGGATCCCCCTGCCGTAATCCCCTATTAATCTTGAAATAACCCTCCGGACTACCATTAAGAAGAATAGAAATACGCGCCGAATCCAGAATTTTCCAAATCCAAGAGCACCAAACTTCAGAAAACCCATACCTTCTAAAAACCTCAAGAACAAAAGACCAGCTCACCGTATCAAAAGCCTGAGAGATATCAAGTTTCAAACCCAAATTACCATCCTTCCTTTTGATGTGCAATTCATTCACCATCTCAGAAGCTAAACTAATATTCTCATGTATATTCCTACCCTTCATGAAAGCTACTTGCTCTTCAGACACCAATTTTCCCAACACCGTACCAAGCCTAGTAGCCAAGATTTTAGTAAAAATCTTAAAAAAGAAATTACTTAAACCAATCGGCCTAAAGTTCTTCAACCTAGCAGCTCCCCTAACCTTTGCAAGCAAAAGAATAAGACTAGAATTAACCCCATTAGGAATGGTTTTAGAGGACCAGCAATAAGTAACCGCTAAAATCAGATCCTTTTGAATAATCTCCCAACAATGTCTATAAAAACACCCCGAGAAACCATCTGGACCTGGCGCACTATCAGCTCCCAAATCAAAAACCGCCTGTTTAATCTCATCACAAGTAGGAATAGCATCCAACATATGCGACTCTTCCACAGAAATAGAAACATGATCATAATCAAAAAGAGAGTCACTTACCTGACCATCCTCACCATTGAATTTAGCCTGATAGTAAGAAACCACATGATCACTAAGATGAACCGGATCAGTAATAGTACTCCCATCTTCAGCAACAAGCTCCGAGATTGTATTAGCACTTCTACGAATTTTAATAGAGTTGTGAAAGAAAGAAGTGTTACTAGAACCCTCCATCAACCACTGATTTCTAGATTTTTGCTTTAACATTATATGCTGCTGCCTTTGAATATCTTGAACCTCAACAAGAGCATCCTTCATATTATTAAGTTTTGAAACATCAAAGGGATCTTCATCTGAATTTCTACTAGCTACCTCAAACTTAAGCGTTGCTTGCTTTAGCCTCGCATTGACATTACCAAAAACCATTTGATTCCATAACTTAATTGCCTCCTTCAACCGCTTCAATTTGAAAGGAAAAATAAAACCATGATTACCATAAACCGGCGCCATCCAAGATAACTCCACCATCTTCAAAAAATCCGGATGAGAAAACCACATCTTCTGTATACGAAAAGGAGCACGTCTAGGCCTAGGATCACAAAAAGGAAAACCAATAAGAGTCGAATGGTCAGAAACTTCCCTCGGAAGAGCTTTACACCGCCAATTCGAAAACTTAGACAGCCAAGGTTCATTAATAATAGCACGATCCAACTTACTAATAATTCTACCAACACCAATCTGACCATTGGTCCAAGTAAACTTAGACCCCAAAGAATCAGCTTCAAACAAGTTATTATCCTCCATCCAATCAGAAAACTCATTAATACAAGAGAGACGAGTTTCCCTACCCCCTTTCTTTTCATCTTGACGAAGAACACAATTGAAATCACCCATAACCAACCAAGGAGTAGTTACATCAACCGCTTCAAGTTGACTCCAAAGCCTCCTACGAAAAACTTGAATATAACTAGCATGAACAAAAGAGATAAGAACCCCCTCAGTTTTAACCGTAATGGCTTGTTTAGACATATTAATCACCACCGGCTCCTCAATACAATCATCCCAAAGAATCCAAAAATTACCCAAAGAACTAGAAGTAGAATTATGAATTACCTTTTTATTATAGCCAGCCAAATTTAACCTTCTCATTACCTTCTCAGTGCAACGAATCTTAGGCTCAGCAATACAAAGTACTACCGGTTTGTATTCATGCACCAATTTACGCAACTTACTACCCGCTTCCACCTTCACCACCCCATTAATATTCCAATATAGAACTCTCATCAGGAAACACTCTTTTTTTTATTATGATTAGCTTGTGGAATCTTGCTAGGAATCCTACTTTGTAAAACAGGAGAGACACCCTTCCTAACTCGGTTTCCCAAAGTATTCACTTCAGACTCCGAATCTGATTTGGAATCATTAAAACGTTGTTGAGATGAACTAGAACGTGTAATCAAAACCCGGCTTGGTTGTCTACTTTTCTTTGGCATATCCACTGGAATTTCCGCCCATTTAACACCCTTAACACCTGATGAAGCTTTTTCAGGCGTCAACTCTTCATCCGAACTACCTCCAGAAGTGTTTTCTGCCTCATCCGAACCCCCTCCAGAAAAGTGTTCAACTTCATCATTATCCACACCCAATTCATCATTCAAAACATTGAACTTATTAGGAGAAACCACAATAGAAGTTTCAGCAACAGCTCTGTAGCTTGAGATATCCTCTATATTATCCACCACCATGTCTTGCAAAGACTTAGTACCAGCCTCAACAGGCGTAAAAGAAGAAATCGCATCATTCCCGTCACTAGAGTGATTAGTTCTTGCCAATTCACCACTCTTAGTAGACTTAGATGAGGTTGCAATTTCAACCATTGACAACCCAATATCCGAACTCTTTTGCAATGCTAACGCCTTCTTAGCTTTCTCAAAAGCTTCAGACGCTGCATGAAGATTGGCTTCAGTATTCGCGAAATCCTTCTCTAGCTGAATAGTTCGCTCCAAACCACCAGCACTCTCCACTAAACCAGCTTCAACCACCCCATTCACCACAGCTCCACCGTGCCCTACAGCAAGAGCACTATCCACATTACCACCAGCACCGTTAACAACATCATGAACCACAATAGCACCATCGTTTACACCACCTACAGCAGCGCCAACACCTACAGCAACGTTGTTTACACCACCTACAGCAGCGTCAACACCTACAGCAACGTTGTTTACACCACCTACAGCAGCGTCAACACCTACAGCAGCTCCATCACTCTTACGGTTTCTCCTATTACGCACATTCTGCCACTCACCTGTCGCATCAGCCTTAGAAGTTTTCTCATCATTCTTTGGTTGTCTTCTACATTCAACATCATTGTGACCAATTATGCAGCACTTCATACAGAATTTTGGTGATTTTGGGATATCCAAGTATTGCCAAAACGTCCTCCCCCCAGCTGTAATCTTAATTCTACTTGGAATGTGTTTTGCAAAATCCACATCTACCAAAACTGAAGCAAAGTTTCCATACTCCAGATTTAGGGTTCTTTGATCAACCACAATAGGAGTCCCTAAAACTTTTCCCATAGATAACAAGTTCTTCTCAGTCCAAAGTTCTGCATGTAGACCAGGAAAGTGAACCCATACGTTTGCATGGGAAGTTTTTTGACGATCAGGATCAAAACCTGGGTACCAATCCATTAACTTGAGTTCATGTTGTTGAACAAACCACTTTGTACGTCTGATTCTCTCCTTAGTTTCCTCATCTTGTAGCATAATAACAAAGAAACCTTTTCCCATAGTCATAAACCTAACAGAATTAGGATTAATCTGCCATTGAGATATTAAAAGAGTTTTTACCTCAAAAAACTTCAGCCCTGTGAAGTTTAGCCGTGCAATGAAACTGTGTTGAAAGGGTTTACAACCCTCTTCATAGTAATCCACGGGTATAACAAGGGATGGTTCGCCATCAATCAGAGTAGGATTAGGTAAACTAGTAATATCAATTCCTGTTGGTTTTAGAGTTTGTTTTCCCCTAACCTTGTCCGCAAAGGATTGGTGTTGCTGAATCTGTGATGAAATAGGATTATTTTCTACCATATTGAATTCGTGATGAACTATGAAACTTACGTGAAAAAACTAAACCCTAGTGTTGTCGCCAGAGTTTCTCTTTCCTCTCATATTTTTTTCATCCTCTTCTGTTCAAAGTGTGTTGAATTTTATATACGTTAACTCAAAAAAGTCTACACACTTCGTTATACATCTGAAATTGATTTCTGAGACTAAATTGTAAACTAGATAAACTCATCTTTAATAGAAAAAGTTTGAAAAATGTATTGTAATCACAAATAATATGTTCTAAGACATTACGTCTAGTAAAAATTGCATTTCTATGTACGTTGATTCAAGAAAATATGAAGGAAGTCAAATTTAACAATAGAAGAAGGACGAGAGACCAAGCAGAACTAATCCAAATCCTAACAAATTTCTCTATATTGAATCAAATAGAAAGACAAAGCCAACACAAAATGAAAAAGTTCATAAAAATGTTGAATTTTATATATGTTAACTCAAAAAGTCTACACACTTCGTTATACGTCTGAAATTGATATCTGAGACTAAATTGTAAACTAGATAATATCATCTTTAACAGAAAAAGTTTGAAAAATGTATTGTAATCACAAATAATATGTTCTAAGGCATTACGACTAGTAAAAATTGCATTCTATGTACGTTGATTCAAGAAAATATGAAGGAAGTCAAATTTCACCATATAAGAAGGACGAAAGACCAAGCAGAACTAATCCAAATCCTAACAAATTTCTCTATCTTGATTCAAATAGAAAGACAAAGCCAACACAAAAAGAGAGTGTTCATAAAAATGTTGAATTTTATATATGTTAATTCAAAAAGTCTACACACTTCGTTATAAGACTGAAATTGATATCTGAGACTAAATTGTAAACTAGATAAACTCATCTTTAACAGAAAAAGTTTGAAAAATGTATTGTAATCACAAATAATATGTTCTAAGGCATTATGTCTAGTAAAAATTGCATTTCTATGTACGTTGATTCAAGAAAATATGAAGGAAGTCAAATTTTACAATAGAAGAAGGATGAAAGACCAAGAAGAACTAATCCAAATCCTAACAAATTTCATCTATCTAGAATCAAATAGAAAGACAATGCCAACACAAAATGAAAGAGTTCATAAAAATGTTGAATTTTATATACGTTAACTCAAAAAAGTCTACACACTTCGTCATACATCTGAAATTGATTTCTGAGACTAAATTATAAACTAGATAAACTCATCTTTCACAGAAAAAGTTTGAAAAATGTATTGTAATCACAAATAATATGTTCTAAGGCATTACGTCTAGTAAAAATTGCATTTCTATGTACGTTGATTCAAGAAAATATGAAGGAAGTCAAATTTCACAATAGAAGAAGGATGAAAGACCAGCCAGAACTAACCCAAATTCTAACAAATTTCATCTATTTGAATCAAATTGAAAGACAAAACCAACACAAAAAGAAAGAGTTCATAAAAATGTTGAATTTTTTATACGTTAACTCAAAAAATTCTACACACTTCGTTATAAGTCGGAAGTGGATTTCTGAGACTAAATTGTAAACTAGATAAACTCATCTTTAACAGAAAAAGTTTGAAAAATATATTGTAATCACAATTAATATGTTCTAAAGTAGTACGTCTAGTAAAAATTGCATTTCTATGTATGTTGATTCAAGAATATATGAAGGAAGTCAAATTTCACAATATAAGAAAGACGAAAGACCAAGCAGAACTAATCCAAATCTTAACTAATTTCATCTAACTTGAATCAAATAGAAAGACAAAGCCAACACAAAAAGAAAGAGATCATAAAAATGTTGAATTTTATATACGTTAACCTAAAAAAGTCTACACACTTCGTTATAAGTCGGAAATTGATTTCTGAGACTAAATTGTAAACTAGATAAACTCATTTTTAACAGAAAAAGTTTGAAAAATGTATTGTAATTACAATTAATATGTTCTAAGGAAATAACTCTAGTAAAAATTGCACTTCTATGTACGTTGATTCAAAATATATATGAAGGAAGTCAAATTTCACACTAGAAGAAGGATGAAAGACCATGTAGAAATAATCCAAATCCTAACAAATTTTATCTACCTTGAATCAAATAGAAAGACAAAGCCAACACAAAAAGAAAAAGTTCATAAAAATGTTGAATTTTATATACGTTAACTCAAAAAAGTCTACACACTTCGTATAAGTCGGAAGTTGATTTCTGAGACTAAATTGTAAACTAGATAAACTCATCTTTAACAGAAAAAGTTTGAAAAATATATTGTAATCACAATTAATATGTTCTAAGGCAGTACATAAAAATTGCATTTCTATATATGTTGATTCAAGAATATATGAAGGAAGTCAAATTTCACAATATAAGAAGGACGAAAGACTAAGCAGAACAAATCCAAATCCTAACAAATTTCACCTATCTTGAATCAAATAGAAAGACAAAGCCAACACAAAAAGAAAAAGATCATAAAAATGTTGAATTTTATATACGTTAACCTAAAAAATTCTACACACTTCGTTATAAGTCGGAAGTTGATTTCTGAGACTAAATTGTAAACTAGATAAACTCATCTTTAACAGAAAAAGTTTGAAAAATATATTGTAATCACAATTAATATGTTCTAAGGCAATAGCTCTAGTAAAAATTGCATTTCTATGTACGTTGATTAAAGAAATATGAAGGAAGTCAAATTTCACATTAGAAGAAGGATGAAAGACCATGTAGAACTAATCCAAATCCTAACAAATTTCATCTATCTTGAATCAAATAGAAAGACAAAGCCAACACAAAAAGAATGAGATCATAAAATTGTTGAATTTTATATAGGTTAACTCAAAAAAGTCTACACACTTCGTTATAAGTCGAAAATTGATTTCGGAAACTAAATCGTAAACTAGATAAACCTATCTTTAACATGAAAAGTTTGACAATGGGGCATTACGTCTAGTAAAAATTGCAACTCTATGTACGTTGATTCAAGAAAATATGAAGGAAGTCAAATTTCACGATAGAAGAAGGATGAAAGACCAGCCAGAACTAACCCAAATTCTAACAAATTTGATCTATAAGAATCAAATTGAAACACAAAGTCAATACAAAAATAAAGAGATCATAAAAATGTTGAATTTTATATACGTTAACCTAATAAAGTCTACACACTTCGTTATATGTCGGAAATTGATTTCTGAGACTAAATTGTATACTAGATAAACTCATTTTTAACAGAAAAAGTTTGAAAAATATATTGTAATCACAATTAATATGTTCTAAGGCAGTACATAAAAATTGCATTTCTATATATGTTGATTCAAGAATATATGAAGGAAGTCAAATTTCACAATATAAGAAGGACGAAAGACTAAGCAGAACAAATCCAAATCCTAACAAATTTCACCTATCTTGAATCAAATAGAAAGACAAAGCCAACACAAAAAGAAAGAGATCATAAAAATGTTGAATTTTATATACGTTAACCTAAAAAATTCTACACACTTCGTTATAAGTCGGAAGTTGATTTCTGAGACTAAATTGTAAACTAGATAAACTCATCTTTAACAGAAAAAGTTTGAAAAATATATTGTAATCACAATTAATATATTCTAAGGCAGTACATAAAAATTGCATTTCTATGTATGTTGATTCAAGAATATATAAAGGAAGTCAAATTTCACAATAGAAGAAGGATGAAAGACCAGCTAGAACTAACCCAAACAATTGTAACAAATTTCATCTATTCGAATCAAATTGAAAGACAAAGCCAACACAAAAATAAAGAGATGATAAAAATGTTGAATTTTATATACGTTAACCTAAAAAAGTCTACACACTTCGTTATAAGTCGGAAATTGATTTCTGAGACTAAATTGTAAACTAGATAAACTCATTTTTAACAGAAAAAGTTATAAAAATATATTGTAATCACAATTAATATGTTCTAAGGCAGTACATAAAAATTGCATTTCTATGTACATTGATTCAAGAAAATATGTAGGAATTCAAATTTCACACTAAAAGAAGGATGAAAGACCATGCAGAACTAATCCAAATACTAACAAATTTCATCTATCTTGAATCAAATAGAAAGACAAAGCCAACACAAAAAGAATGAGATCATAAAATTGTTGAATTTTATATACGTTAACTCAAAAAAGTCTACACACTTCGTTATAAGTCGGAAATTGATTTCGGAAACTAAATCGTAAACTAGATAAACCTATCTTTAACATGAAAAGTTTGACAATGGGGCATTACGTCTAGTAAAAATTGCAACTCTATGTACGTTGATTCAAGAAAATATGAAGGAAGTCAAATTTCACGATAGAAGAAGGATGAAAGACCATCCAGAACTAACCCAAATTCTAACAAATTTGATCTATAAGAATCAAATTGAAACACAAAGTCAATACAAAAATAAAGAGAGCATAAAAATGTTGAATTTTATATACGTTAACCTAATAAAGTCTACACACTTCGTTATATGTCGGAAATTGATTTCTGAGACTAAATTGTATACTAGATAAACTAATTTTTAACAGAAAAAGTTTGAAAAATATATTGTAATCACAATTAATATGTTCTAAGGCAGTACATAAAAATTGCATTTCTATATATGTTGATTCAAGAATATATGAAGGAAGTCAAATTTCACAATATAAGAATCAAATTTCACCTATCTTGAATCAAATAGAAAGACAAAGCCAACACAAAAATAAAGAGATCATAAAAATGTTGAATTTTATATACGTTAACCTAAAAAATTCTACACACTTCGTTATAAGTCGGAAGTTGATTTCTGAGACTAAATTGTAAACTAGATAAACTCATCTTTAACAGAAAAAGTTTGAAAAATATATTGTAATCACAATTAATATGTTCTAAGGCAATAGCTCTAGTAAAAATTGCATTTCTATGTACGTTGATTAAAGAAATATGAAGGAAGTCAAATTTCACATTAGAAGAAGGATGAAAGACCATGTAGAACTAATCCAAATCCTAACAAATTTCATCTATCTTGAATCAAATAGAAAGACAAAGCCAACACAAAAAGAATGAGATCATAAAATTGTTGAATTTTATATAGGTTAACTCAAAAAAGTCTACACACTTCGTTATAAGTCGAAAATTGATTTCGGAAACTAAATCGTAAACTAGATAAACCTATCTTTAACATGAAAAGTTTGACAATGGGGCATTACGTCTAGTAAAAATTGCAACTCTATGTACGTTGATTCAAGAAAATATGAAGGAAGTCAAATTTCACGATAGAAGAAGGATGAAAGACCAGCGAGAACTAACCCAAATTCTAACAAATTTGATCTATTTGAATCATATTGAAACACAAAGTCAATACAAAAATAAAGAGATCATAAAAATGTTGAATTTTATATACGTTAACTCAAAAAAGTCTACACACTTCGTATAAGTCGGAAGTTGATTTCTGAGACTAAATTGTAAACTAGATAAACTCATCTTTAACAGAAAAAGTTTGAAAAATATATTGTAATCACAATTAATATGTTCTAAGGAAGTACATAAAAATTGCATTTCTATGTATGTTGATTCCAGAATATGAAGGAAGTCAAATTTCACAATAGAAGAAGGACGAAAGACTAAGCAGAACAAATCCAAATCCTAACAAATTTCACCTATCTTGAATGAAATAGAAAGACAAAGCCAACACAAAAAGAAAGAGATCATAAAAATGTTGAATTTTATATACGTTAACCTAAAAAATTCTACACACTTCGTTATAAGTCGGAAGTTGATTTCTGAGACTACATTGTAAACTAGATAAACTCATCTTTAACAGAAAAAGTTTGAAAAATATATTGAAATCACAATTAATATGTTCTAAGGCAATAGCTCTAGTAAAAATTGCATTTCTATGTACGTTGATTAAAGAAATATGAAGGAAGTCAAATTTCACATTAGAAGAAGGGTGAAAGACCATGTAGAACTAATCCAAATCCTAACTAATTTCATCTATATTGAATCAAATAGAAAGATAAAGGCAACACAAAAACAAAGAGTTCATAAAAATGTTGAATTTTATATACGTTAACTCAAAAAAGTCTACACACTTCGTTATAAGTCTGAAATTGATTTCTGAAAATAAATTGTAAACTAGATAAATTCATCTTTAACGGAAAAAGTTTGAAAATGTATTGTAATCACAAATAATATGTTCTAAGGCATTAGGTCTAGTAAAAATTGCATTTCTTTGTATATTGATTCAAGAAAATATGAAAAAAAGTCAAATCTCACAATAGAAGAAGGATGAAAGACCAGCCAGAACTAACCCAAAAAATTCTAACAAATTTCATCTATTCGAATCAAATTGAAAGACAAAGCCAACACAAAAATAAAGAGATGATAAAAATGTTGAATTTTAAATACGTTAACCTAAAAAAGTCTACACACTTCGTTATAAGTCGGAAATTGATTTCTGAGACTAAATTGTAAACTAGATAAACTCATTTTTAACAGAAAAAGTTTGAAAAATGTATTGTAATTACAATTAATATGTTCTAAGGAAATAACTCTAGTAAAAATTGCACTTCTATGTACGTTGATTCAAAATATATATGAAGGAAGTCAAATTTCACACTAGAAGAAGGATGAAAGACCATGTAGAAATAATCCAAATCCTAACAAATTTTATCTACCTTGAATCAAATAGAAAGACAAAGCCAACACAAAAAGAAAAAGTTCATAAAAATGTTGAATTTTATATACGTTAACTCAAAAAAGTCTACACACTTCGTATAAGTCGGAAGTTGATTTCTGAGACTAAATTGTAAACTAGATAAACTCATCTTTAACAGAAAAAGTTTGAAAAATATATTGTAATCACAATTAATATGTTCTAAGGCAGTACATAAAAATTGCATTTCTATATATGTTGATTCAAGAATATATGAAGGAAGTCAAATTTCACAATATAAGAAGGACGAAAGACTAAGCAGAACAAATCCAAATCCTAACAAATTTCACCTATCTTGAATCAAATAGAAAGACAAAGCCAACACAAAAAGAAAAAGATCATAAAAATGTTGAATTTTATATACGTTAACCTAAAAAATTCTACACACTTCGTTATAAGTCGGAAGTTGATTTCTGAGACTAAATTGTAAACTAGATAAACTCATCTTTAACAGAAAAAGTTTGAAAAATATATTGTAATCACAATTAATATGTTCTAAGGCAATAGCTCTAGTAAAAATTGCATTTCTATGTACGTTGATTAAAGAAATATGAAGGAAGTCAAATTTCACATTAGAAGAAGGATGAAAGACCATGTAGAACTAATCCAAATCCTAACAAATTTCATCTATCTTGAATCAAATAGAAAGACAAAGCCAACACAAAAAGAATGAGATCATAAAATTGTTGAATTTTATATAGGTTAACTCAAAAAAGTCTACACACTTCGTTATAAGTCGAAAATTGATTTCGGAAACTAAATCGTAAACTAGATAAACCTATCTTTAACATGAAAAGTTTGACAATGGGGCATTACGTCTAGTAAAAATTGCAACTCTATGTACGTTGATTCAAGAAAATATGAAGGAAGTCAAATTTCACGATAGAAGAAGGATGAAAGACCAGCCAGAACTAACCCAAATTCTAACAAATTTGATCTATTTGAATCAAATTGAAACACAAAGTCAATACAAAAATAAAGAGATCATAAAAATGTTGAATTTCATATACGTTAACCTAATAAAGTCTACACACTTCGTTATATGTCGGAAATTGATTTCTGAGACTAAATTGTATACTAGATAAACTCATTTTTAACAGAAAAAGTTTGAAAAATATATTGTAATCACAATTAATATGTTCTAAGGCAGTACATAAAAATTGCATTTCTATATATGTTGATTCAAGAATATATGAAGGAAGTCAAATTTCACAATATAAGAAGGACGAAAGACTAAGCAGAACAAATCCAAATCCTAACAAATTTCACCTATCTTGAATCAAATAGAAAGACAAAGCCAACACAAAAAGAAAGAGATCATAAAAATGTTGAATTTTATATACGTTAACCTAAAAAATTCTACACACTTCGTTATAAGTCGGAAGTTGATTTCTGAGACTAAATTGTAAACTAGATAAACTCATCTTTAACAGAAAAAGTTTGAAAAATATATTGTAATCACAATTAATATGTTCTAAGGCAATAGCTCTAGTAAAAATTGCATTTCTATGTACGTTGATTAAAGAAATATGAAGGAAGTCAAATTTCACATTAGAAGAAGGATGAAAGACCATGTAGAACTAATCCAAATCCTAACAAATTTCATCTATCTTGAATCAAATAGAAAGACAAAGCCAACACAAAAAGAATGAGATCATAAAATTGTTGAATTTTATATAGGTTAACTCAAACAAGTCTACACACTTCTTTATAAGTCGAAAATTGATTTCGGAAACTAAATCGTAAACTAGATAAACCTATCTTTAACATGAAAAGTTTGACAATGGGGCATTACGTCTAGTAAAAATTGCAACTCTATGTACGTTGATTCAAGAAAATATGAAGGAAGTCAAATTTCACGATAGAAGAAGGATGAAAGACCAGCCAGAACTAACCCAAATTCTAACAAATTTGATCTATTTGAATCAAATTGAAACACAAAGTCAATAAAAAAATAAAGAGATCATAAAAATGTTGAATTTTATATACGTTAACCTAATAAAGTCTACACACTTCGTTATATGTCGGAAATTGATTTCTGAGACTAAATTGTATACTAGATAAACTCATTTTTAACAGAAAAAGTTTGAAAAATATATTGTAATCACAATTAATATGTTCTAAGGCAGTACATAAAAATTGCATTTCTATATATGTTGATTCAAGAATATATGAAGGAAGTCAAATTTCACAATATAAGAAGGACGAAAGACTAAGCAGAACAAATCCAAATCCTAACAAATTTCACCTATCTTGAATCAAATAGAAAGACAAAGCCAACACAAAAAGAAAAAGATCATAAAAATGTTGAATTTTATATACGTTAACCTAAAAAATTCTACACACTTCGTTATAAGTCGGAAGTTGATTTCCGAGACTAAATTGTAAACTAGATAAACTCATCTTTAACAAAAAAAGTTTGAAAAATATATTGTAATCACAATTAATATGTTCTAAGGCAATAGCTCTAGTAAAAATTGCATTTCTATGTACGTTGATTAAAGAAATATGAAGGAAGTCAAATTTCACATTAGAAGAAGGATGAAAGACCATGTAGAACTAATCCAAATCCTAACAAATTTCATCTATCTTGAATCAAATAGAAAGACAAAGCCAACACAAAAAGAATGAGATCATAAAATTGTTGAATTTTATATAGGTTAACTCAAAAAAGTCTACACACTTCGTTATAAGTCGAAAATTGATTTCGGAAACTAAATCGTAAACTAGATAAACCTATCTTTAACATGAAAAGTTTGACAATGGGGCATTACGTCTAGTAAAAATTGCAACTCTATGTACGTTGATTCAAGAAAATATGAAGGAAGTCAAATTTCACGATAGAAGAAGGATGAAAGACCAGCCAGAACTAACCCAAATTCTAACAAATTTGATCTATTTGAATCAAATTGAAACACAAAGTCAATACAAAAATAAAGAGATCATAAAAATGTTGAATTTTATATACGTTAACCTAATAAAGTCTACACACTTCGTTATATGTTGGAAATTGATTTCTGAGACTAAATTGTATACTAGATAAACTCATTTTTAACAGAAAAAGTTTGAAAAATTTATTGTAATCACAATTAATATGTTCTAAGGCAGTACATAAAAATTGCATTTCTATATATGTTGATTCAAGAATATATGAAGGAAGTCAAATTTCACAATATAAGAAGGACGAAAGACTAAGCAGAACAAATCCAAATCCTAACAAATTTCACCTATCTTGAATCAAATAGAAAGACAAAGCCAACACAAAAAGAAAGAGATCATAAAAATGTTGAATTTTATATACGTTAACCTAAAAAATTCTACACACTTCGTTATAAGTCGGAAGTTGATTTCTGAGACTAAATTGTAAACTAGATAAACTCATCTTTAACAGAAAAGTTTGAAAAATATATTGTAATCACAATTAATATGTTCTAAGGCAGTACATAAATATTGCATTTCTATGTATGTTGATTCAAGAATATATGAAGGAAGTCAAATTTCACAATAGAAGAAGGAAGAATGACTAAGCAGAACTAATCCAAATCCTAACAAATTTCACCTATCTTGAATCAAATAGAAAGACAAATCCAACACAAAAAGAAAGAGATCATAAAAATGTTGAATTTTATATACGTTAACCTAAAAAATTCTACACACTTCGTTATAAGTCGGAAGTTGATTTCTGAGACTAAATTGTAAACTAGATAAACTCATCTTTAACAGAAAAAGTTTGAAAAATATATTGAAATCACAATTAATATGTTCTAAGGCAATAGCTCTAGTAAAAATTGCATTTCTATGTACGTTGATTAAAGAAATATGAAGGAAGTCAAATTTCACATTAGAAGAAGGATGAAAGACCATGTAGAACTAATCCAAATCCTAACTAATTTCATCTATATTGAATCAAATAGAAAGATAAAGGCAACACAAAAACAAAGAGTTCATAAAAATGTTGAATTTTATATACGTTAACTCAAAAAAGTCTACACACTTCGTTATAAGTCTGAAATTGATTTCTGAAAATAAATTGTAAACTAGATAAATTCATCTTTAACGGAAAAAGTAAGAAAATGTATTGTAATCACAAATAATATGTTCTAAGGCATTAGGTCTAGTAAAAATTGCATTTCTATGTATATTGATTCAAGAAAATATGAAAAAAAGTCAAATCTCACAATAGAAGAAGGATGAAAGACCAGCCAGAACTAACCCAAAAAATTCTAACAAATTTCATCTATTCGAATCAAATTGAAAGACAAAGCCAACACAAAAATAAAGAGATGATAAAAATGTTGAATTTTAAATACGTTAACCTAAAAAAGTCTACACACTTCGTTATAAGTCGGAAATTGATTTCTGAGACTAAATTGTAAACTAGATAAACTCATTTTTAACAGAAAAAGTTTGAAAAATGTATTGTAATTACAATTAATATGTTCTAAGGAAATAACTCTAGTAAAAATTGCACTTCTATGTACGTTGATTCAAAATATATATGAAGGAAGTCAAATTTCACACTAGAAGAAGGATGAAAGACCATGTAGAAATAATCCAAATCCTAACAAATTTTATCTACCTTGAATCAAATAGAAAGACAAAGCCAACACAAAAAGAAAAAGTTCATAAAAATGTTGAATTTTATATACGTTAACTCAAAAAAGTCTACACACTTCGTATAAGTCGGAAGTTGATTTCTGAGACTAAATTGTAAACTAGATAAACTCATCTTTAACAGAAAAAGTTTGAAAAATATATTGTAATCACAATTAATATGTTCTAAGGCAGTACATAAAAATTGCATTTCTATATATGTTGATTCAAGAATATATGAAGGAAGTCAAATTTCACAATATAAGAAGGACGAAAGACTAAGCAGAACAAATCCAAATCCTAACAAATTTCACCTATCTTGAATCAAATAGAAAGACAAAGCCAACACAAAAAGAAAAAGATCATAAAAATGTTGAATTTTATATACGTTAACCTAAAAAATTCTACACACTTCGTTATAAGTCGGAAGTTGATTTCTGAGACTAAATTGTAAACTAGATAAACTCATCTTTAACAGAAAAAGTTTGAAAAATATATTGTAATCACAATTAATATGTTCTAAGGCAATAGCTCTAGTAAAAATTGCATTTCTATGTACGTTGATTAAAGAAATATGAAGGAAGTCAAATTTCACATTAGAAGAAGGATGAAAGACCATGTAGAACTAATCCAAATCCTAACTAATTTCATCTATATTGAATCAAATAGAAAGATAAAGGCAACACAAAAACAAAGAGTTCATAAAAATGTTGAATTTTATATACGTTAACTCAAAAAAGTCTACACACTTCGTTATAAGTCTGAAATTGATTTCTGAAAATAAATTGTAAACTAGATAAATTCATCTTTAACAGAAAAAGTTTGAAAATGTATTGTAATCACAAATAATATGTTCTAAGGCATTAGGTCTAGTAAAAATTGCATTTCTATGTACATTGATTCAAGAAAATATGAAAAAAAGTCAAATTTCACAATAGAAGAAGGATGAAAGACCAGCCAGAACTAACCCAAAAAATTCTAACAAATTTCATCTATTCGAATCAAATTGAAAGACAAAGCCAACACAAAAATAAAGAGATGATAAAAATATTGAATTTTATATACGTTAACCTAAAAAAGTCTACACTCCTCGTTATAAGTCGGAAATTGATTTCTGAGACTAAATTGTAAACTAGATAAACTCATTTTTAACAGAAAAAGTTTGAAAAATGTATTGTAATTACAATTAATAAGTTCTAAGGCAATAACTCTAGTAAAAATTGCATTTCTATGTACGTTGATTCAAAATATATATGAAGGAAGTCAAATTTCACACTAGAAGAAGGATGAAAGACCATGTAGAAATAATCCAAATCCTAACAAATTTCATCTACCTTGAATCAAATAGAAAGACAAAGCCAACACAAAAAGAAAAAGTTCATAAAAATGTTGAATTTTATATACGTTAACTCAAAAAATTCTACACACTTCGTTATAAGTCGGAAGTTGATTTCTGAGACTAAATTGTAAACTAGATAAACTCATCTTTAACAGAAAAAGTTTGAAAAATATATTATAATCACAATTAATATGTTCTAAGGCAGTACATAAAAATTGCATTTCTATGTATGTTGATTCAAAAACACTGCGAGCATAGTTTTAAAAGAGAGAAACATGAGAGGAAAGAGAAACTCTGGCGAAAACTCTAGGGTTTAGTTTTTTCACGTAGGTTTCATAGTTCATCACGGATTCAATATGGTAGAAAATAATCCTAGTTCATCACGGATTCAGCAACACCAATCCTTTGCGGACAAGGTAAGGGCAAAACAAACCCTAAAACCAACAGGAGTTGATATTACTAGTTTACCTAATCCTACTCTGATTGATGGAGAACCATCCCTTGTTATACCCGCGGATTACTATGAAGAGGGTTGTAAACCCTTTCAACACAGTTTCATTGCAAGACTAAACTTCACGGGGCTGAAGTTCTTTGAGGTAAAAACTCTTTTAATATCTCAATGGCAGATTAATCCTAATTCTGTTAGGTTTATGACTATGGGAAAAGGTTTCTTTGTTATTATGCTACAAGATGAGGAAACTAAGGAGAGAATCAGACGTACAAAGTGGTTTGTTCAACAGCATGAACTCAAGTTAATGGATTGGTACCCAGGTTTTGATCCTGATCGTCAAAAAACTTCCCATGCAAACGTATGGGTTAACTTTCCTGGTTTACATGCAGAACTATGGACTGAGAAGAACTTGTTATCTATGGGAAAAGTTTTAGGGACTCCTATTGTGGTTGATCAAAGAACCCTAAATCTGGAGTATGGAAACTTTGCTTCAGTTTTGGTAGATGTGGATTTTGCAAAACACATTCCAAGTAGAATTAAGATTACAGCTGGGGGGAGAACGTTTTGGCAATACTTGGATATCCCAAAATCACCTAAATTCTGTATGAAGTGCTGCATAATTGGTCACAATGATGTTGAATGTAGAAGACAATCAAAGAATGATGAGAAAACTTCTAAGGCTGATGCGAAAGGGGAGTGGCAGAATGTGCGTAATAGGAGAAACCGTAAGGGTGATGGAGCTGACGCAACCGTGGCTGTTGCTGGTCTACAAACGCTGTTGCTGTAGGTGTTGGCGCTGCTGTAGGTGGTGTAAACGCTGTTGCTGTAGGTGTTGGCGCTGCTGTAGGTGGTGTAAACGATGTTGCTATTATGGTTCATGATGTTGTTAACGGTGCTGGTGGTAATGTGGATGATGCTCTTGCTGTAGGGCACGGTGGAGCTGTAGTGAATGGGGTGGTTGAAGCTGGTTTAGTGGAGAGTGCTGGTGGTTTGGAGCAAACTCTTCAGCTAGAGAATGATTTAGCGAATACTGAATCCAATCTTCATGCAGCGTCTGAAGCTTTTGAGAAGGCTAAGAAGGCGTTAGCATTGCAAAAGAGTTCGGTTATTGGGTTGTCAATGGTTGAAATTGCAACCTCATCTAAGTCAACTAAGAGTGGTGAATTGGCAAGAACTAATCACTCTAGTGACAGGAATGAGGCGAGTTCTTCTTTTACGCCGGTTGAGGCTGGTAATAAGTCTTTGCAAGACATGGTGGTTGATAATATTGAGGATATCTCAAGCTACAGAGCTGTTGCTGAAACTTCTATCGTGGTTTCTCCTAATAAGTTCAATGTTTTGAATGATGAGTTGGGTGTGGATAATGATGATGTTGAACACTTTTCTGGAGGGGGTTCGGATGCGGCAGAAAACACTTCTGGAGGTAGTTCGGATGAAGAGTTGACGCCTGAGAAAGCTTCATCAGGTGTTAAGGGTGTTAAGTGGGCGGAAATACCAGTGGATATGCCAAAGAAAAGTAGGAAACCAAGCCGGGTTTTGATTACAAGTTCTAGTTCTTCTCAACAACGTTTTAATGATTCCAAATCAGATTCGGATTCTGAAGTGAATGCTTTGGGAAACCGAGTTAGGAAGGGTGTCTCACCTGTTTTACAAAGTAGAATTCCTAGCAAGATTCCACAAGCTATTCATAACAAAAATAAGAGTGTTTCCTGATGAGAGTTCTATATTGGAATATTAATGGGGTGGCGAAGGTGGAAGCGGGTAGTAAGTTACGTAAATTGGTGCATGAATACAAACCGGTAGTACTTTGTATTGCTGAGCCTAAGATTCGTTGCACTGACAATGTAATGACAAGGTTGAATTTGGCTGGTTATAATAAAAAGGTAATTCATAATTCTACTTATAGTTCTTTGGGTAATTTGTGGATTCTTTGGGATGATTGTATTGAGAAGCCGGTGGTGATTAATATGTCTAGACAAGCCATTACGGTTAAAACTGAGGGGGTTCTTATCTCTTTTGTTCATGCTAGTTATATTCAAGTTTTTCGTAGGAGGCTTTGGAGTCAACTTGAAGCGGTTGATGTAACTACTCCTTGGTTGGTTATGGGTGATTTCAATTGTGTTCTTCGTCAAGATGAAAAGAAAGGGGGTAGGGCAACTCGTCTCTCTTGTATTAATGAGTTTTCTGATTGGATGGAGGATAATAACTTGTTTGAAGCTGATTCTTTGGGGTCTAAGTTTACTTGGACCAATGGTCAGATTGGTGTTGGTAGAATTATTAGTAAGTTAGATCGTGCTATTATTAATGAACCTTGGCTGTCTAAGTTTTCGAATTGGCGGTGTAAAGCTCTTCCGAGGGAAGTTTCTGACCATTCGACTCTTATTGGTTTTCCTTTTTGTGATCCTAGGCCTAGACGTGCTCCTTTTCGTATACAGAAGATGTGGTTTTCTCATCCGGATTTTTTGAAGATGGTGGAGTTATCTTGGATGGCGCCGGTTTATGGTAATCATGGTTTTATTTTTCCTTTCAAATTGAAGCGGTTGAAGGAGGCAATTAAGTTATGGAATCAAATGGTTTTTGGTAATGTCAATGCGAGGCTAAAGCAAGCAACGCTCCGAGATCACTAAGATGAACCGGATCAGTAATAGTACTCCCATCTTCAGCAACAAGCTCCGAGATTGTATTAGCACTTCTACGAATTTTAATAGAGTTGTGAAAGAAAGAAGTGTTACTAGAACCCTCCAACAACCACTGATTTCTAGATTTTTGCTTTAACATTATATGCTGCTGCCTTTGAATATCTTGAACCTCAACAAGAGCATCCTTCATATTATTAAGTTTTGAAACATCAAAGGGATCTTCATCTGAATTTCTACTAGCTACCTCAAACTTAAGCGTTGCTTGCTTTAGCCTCGCATTGACATTACCAAAAACCATTTGATTCCATAACTTAATTGCCTCCTTCAACCGCTTCAATTTGAAAGGAAAAATAAAACCATGATTACCATAAACCGGCGCCATCCAAGATAACTCCACCATCTTCAAAAAATCCGGATGAGAAAACCACATCTTCTGTATACGAAAAGGAGCACGTCTAGGCCTAGGATCACAAAAAGGAAAACCAATAAGAGTCGAATGGTCAGAAACTTCCCTCGGAAGAGCTTTACACCGCCAATTCGAAAACTTAGACAGCCAAGGTTCATTAATAATAGCACGATCCAACTTACTAATAATTCTACCAACACCAATCTGACCATTGGTCCAAGTAAACTTAGACCCCAAAGAATCAGCTTCAAACAAGTTATTATCCTCCATCCAATCAGAAAACTCATTAATACAAGAGAGACGAGTTGCCCTACCCCCTTTCTTTTCATCTTGACGAAGAACACAATTGAAATCACCCATAACCAACCAAGGAGTAGTTACATCAACCGCTTCAAGTTGACTCCAAAGCCTCCTACGAAAAACTTGAAAATAACTAGCATGAACAAAAGAGATAAGAACCCCCTCAGTTTTAACCGTAATGGCTTGTTTAGACATATTAATCACCACCGGCTCCTCAATACAATCATCCCAAAGAATCCACAAATTACCCAAAGAACTAGAAGTAGAATTATGAATTACCTTTTTATTATAGCCAGCCAAATTTAACCTTCTCATTACCTTCTCAGTGCAACGAATCTTAGGCTCAGCAATACAAAGTACTACCGGTTTGTATTCATGCACCAATTTACGCAACTTACTACCCGCTTCCACCTTCGCCACCCCATTAATATTCCAATATAGAACTCTCATCAGGAAACACTCTTTTTTTTATTATGATTAGCTTGTGGAATCTTGCTAGGAATCCTACTTTGTAAAACAGGAGAGACACCCTTCCTAACTCGGTTTCCCAAAGTATTCACTTCAGACTCCGAATCTGATTTGGAATCATTAAAACGTTGTTGAGATGAACTAGAACGTGTAATCAAAACCCGGCTTGGTTGTCTACTTTTCTTTGGCATATCCACTGGAATTTCCGCCCATTTAACACCCTTAACACCTGATGAAGCTTTTTCAGGCGTCAACTCTTCATCCGAACTACCTCCAGAAGTGTTTTCTGCCTCATCCGAACCCCCTCCAGAAAAGTGTTCAACTTCATCATTATCCACACCCAATTCATCATTCAAAACATTGAACTTATTAGGAGAAACCACAATAGAAGTTTCAGCAACAGCTCTGTAGCTTGAGATATCCTCTATATTATCCACCACCATGTCTTGCAAAGACTTAGTACCAGCCTCAACAGGCGTAAAAGAAGAAATCGCATCATTCCCGTCACTAGAGTGATTAGTTCTTGCCAATTCACCACTCTTAGTAGACTTAGATGAGGTTGCAATTTCAACCATTGACAACCCAATATCCGAACTCTTTTGCAATGCTAACGCCTTCTTAGCTTTCTCAAAAGCTTCAGACGCTGCATGAAGATTGGCTTCAGTATTCGCGAAATCCTTCTCTAGCTGAATAGTTCGCTCCAAACCACCAGCACTCTCCACTAAACCAGCTTCAACCACCCCATTCACCACAGCTCCACCGTGCCCTACAGCAAGAGCACTATCCACATTACCACCAGCACCGTTAACAACATCATGAACCACAATAGCACCATCGTTTACACCACCTACAGCAGCGCCAACACCTACAGCAACGTTGTTTACACCACCTACAGCAGCGTCAACACCTACAGCAACGTTGTTTACACCACCTACAGCAGCGTCAACACCTACAGCAGCTCCATCACTCTTACGGTTTCTCCTATTACGCACATTCTGCCACTCACCTGTCGCATCAGCCTTAGAAGTTTTCTCATCATTCTTTGGTTGTCTTCTACATTCAACATCATTGTGACCAATTATGCAGCACTTCATACAGAATTTTGGTGATTTTGGGATATCCAAGTATTGCCAAAACGTCCTCCCCCCAGCTGTAATCTTAATTCTACTTGGAATGTGTTTTGCAAAATCCACATCTACCAAAACTGAAGCAAAGTTTCCATACTCCAGATTTAGGGTTCTTTGATCAACCACAATAGGAGTCCCTAAAACTTTTCCCATAGATAACAAGTTCTTCTCAGTCCAAAGTTCTGCATGTAGACCAGGAAAGTGAACCCATACGTTTGCATGGGAAGTTTTTTGACGATCAGGATCAAAACCTGGGTACCAATCCATTAACTTGAGTTCATGTTGTTGAACAAACCACTTTGTACGTCTGATTCTCTACTTAGTTTCCTCATCTTGTAGCATAATAACAAAGAAACCTTTTCCCATAGTCATAAACCTAACAGAATTAGGATTAATCTGCCATTGAGATATTAAAAGAGTTTTTACCTCAAAAAACTTCAGCCCTGTGAAGTTTAGCCTTGCAATGAAACTGTGTTGAAAGGGTTTACAACCCTCTTCATAGTAATCCACGGGTATAACAAGGGATGGTTCTCCATCAATCAGAGTAGGATTAGGTAAACTAGTAATATCAATTCCTGTTGGTTTTAAGGTTTGTTTTCCCCTAACCTTGTCCGCAAAGGATTGGTGTTGCTGAATCTGTGATGAACTAGGATTATTTTCTACCATATTGAATTCCATTAATATGTTCTAAGGCAGTACATAAATATTGCATTTTTATATATGTTGATTAAAGAATATATGAAGGAAGTCAAATTTCACAATAGAAGAAGGACGAATGACTAAGCAGAACTAATCCAAATCCTAACAAATTTCACCTATCTTGAATCAAATAGAAAGACAAAGCCAACACAAAAATAAAGAGATCATAAAAATGTTGAATTTTATATACGTTAACCTAATAAAGTCTACACATTTCGTTATATGTCGGAAATTGATTTCTGAGACTAAATTGTATACTAGATAAACTCATTTTTAACAGAAAAAGTTTGAAAAATATATTGTATTCACAATTAATATGTTCTAAGGCAGTACATAAAAATTGCATTTCTATATATGTTGATTCAAGAATATATGAAGGAAGTCAAATTTCACAATATAAGAAGGACGAAAGACTAAGCAGAACAAATCCAAATCCTAACAAATTTCACCTATCTTGAATCAAATAGAAAGACAAAGCCAACACAAAAAGAAAGAGATCATAAAAATGTTGAATTTTATATACGTTAACCTAAAAAATTCTACACACTTCGTTATAAGTCGGAAGTTGATTTCTGAGACTAAATTGTAAACTAGATAAACTCATCTTTAACAGAAAAAGTTTGAAAAATATATTGTAATCACAATTAATATATTCTAAGGCAGTACATAAAAATTGCATTTCTATGTATGTTGATTCCAGAATATGAAGGAAGTCAAATTTCACAATAGAAGAAGGACGAAAGACTAAGCAGAACAAATCCAAATCCTAACAAATTTCACCTATCTTGAATGAAATAGAAAGACAAAGCCAACACAAAAAGAAAGAGATCATAAAAATGTTGAATTTTATATACGTTAACCTAAAAAATTCTACACACTTCGTTATAAGTCGGAAGTTGATTTCTGAGACTACATTGTAAACTAGATAAACTCATCTTTAACAGAAAAAGTTTGAAAAATATATTGAAATCACAATTAATATGTTCTAAGGCAATAGCTCTAGTAAAAATTGCATTTCTATGTACGTTGATTAAAGAAATATGAAGGAAGTCAAATTTCACATTAGAAGAAGGGTGAAAGACCATGTAGAACTAATCCAAATCCTAACTAATTTCATCTATATTGAATCAAATAGAAAGATAAAGGCAACACAAAAACAAAGAGTTCATAAAAATGTTGAATTTTATATACGTTAACTCAAAAAAGTCTACACACTTCGTTATAAGTCTGAAATTGATTTCTGAAAATAAATTGTAAACTAGATAAATTCATCTTTAACGGAAAAAGTTTGAAAATGTATTGTAATCACAAATAATATGTTCTAAGGCATTAGGTCTAGTAAAAATTGCATTTCTTTGTATATTGATTCAAGAAAATATGAAAAAAAGTCAAATCTCACAATAGAAGAAGGATGAAAGACCAGCCAGAACTAACCCAAAAAATTCTAACAAATTTCATCTATTCGAATCAAATTGAAAGACAAAGCCAACACAAAAATAAAGAGATGATAAAAATGTTGAATTTTAAATACGTTAACCTAAAAAAGTCTACACACTTCGTTATAAGTCGGAAATTGATTTCTGAGACTAAATTGTAAACTAGATAAACTCATTTTTAACAGAAAAAGTTTGAAAAATGTATTGTAATTACAATTAATATGTTCTAAGGAAATAACTCTAGTAAAAATTGCACTTCTATGTACGTTGATTCAAAATATATATGAAGGAAGTCAAATTTCACACTAGAAGAAGGATGAAAGACCATGTAGAAATAATCCAAATCCTAACAAATTTTATCTACCTTGAATCAAATAGAAAGACAAAGCCAACACAAAAAGAAAAAGTTCATAAAAATGTTGAATTTTATATACGTTAACTCAAAAAAGTCTACACACTTCGTATAAGTCGGAAGTTGATTTCTGAGACTAAATTGTAAACTAGATAAACTCATCTTTAACAGAAAAAGTTTGAAAAATATATTGTAATCACAATTAATATGTTCTAAGGCAGTACATAAAAATTGCATTTCTATATATGTTGATTCAAGAATATATGAAGGAAGTCAAATTTCACAATATAAGAAGGACGAAAGACTAAGCAGAACAAATCCAAATCCTAACAAATTTCACCTATCTTGAATCAAATAGAAAGACAAAGCCAACACAAAAAGAAAAAGATCATAAAAATGTTGAATTTTATATACGTTAACCTAAAAAATTCTACACACTTCGTTATAAGTCGGAAGTTGATTTCTGAGACTAAATTGTAAACTAGATAAACTCATCTTTAACAGAAAAAGTTTGAAAAATATATTGTAATCACAATTAATATGTTCTAAGGCAATAGCTCTAGTAAAAATTGCATTTCTATGTACGTTGATTAAAGAAATATGAAGGAAGTCAAATTTCACATTAGAAGAAGGATGAAAGACCATGTAGAACTAATCCAAATCCTAACAAATTTCATCTATCTTGAATCAAATAGAAAGACAAAGCCAACACAAAAAGAATGAGATCATAAAATTGTTGAATTTTATATAGGTTAACTCAAAAAAGTCTACACACTTCGTTATAAGTCGAAAATTGATTTCGGAAACTAAATCGTAAACTAGATAAACCTATCTTTAACATGAAAAGTTTGACAATGGGGCATTACGTCTAGTAAAAATTGCAACTCTATGTACGTTGATTCAAGAAAATATGAAGGAAGTCAAATTTCACGATAGAAGAAGGATGAAAGACCAGCCAGAACTAACCCAAATTCTAACAAATTTGATCTATTTGAATCAAATTGAAACACAAAGTCAATACAAAAATAAAGAGATCATAAAAATGTTGAATTTCATATACGTTAACCTAATAAAGTCTACACACTTCGTTATATGTCGGAAATTGATTTCTGAGACTAAATTGTATACTAGATAAACTCATTTTTAACAGAAAAAGTTTGAAAAATATATTGTAATCACAATTAATATGTTCTAAGGCAGTACATAAAAATTGCATTTCTATATATGTTGATTCAAGAATATATGAAGGAAGTCAAATTTCACAATATAAGAAGGACGAAAGACTAAGCAGAACAAATCCAAATCCTAACAAATTTCACCTATCTTGAATCAAATAGAAAGACAAAGCCAACACAAAAAGAAAGAGATCATAAAAATGTTGAATTTTATATACGTTAACCTAAAAAATTCTACACACTTCGTTATAAGTCGGAAGTTGATTTCTGAGACTAAATTGTAAACTAGATAAACTCATCTTTAACAGAAAAAGTTTGAAAAATATATTGAAATCACAATTAATATGTTCTAAGGCAATAGCTCTAGTAAAAATTGCATTTCTATGTACGTTGATTAAAGAAATATGAAGGAAGTCAAATTTCACATTAGAAGAAGGATGAAAGACCATGTAGAACTAATCCAAATCCTAACTAATTTCATCTATATTGAATCAAATAGAAAGATAAAGGCAACACAAAAACAAAGAGTTCATAAAAATGTTGAATTTTATATACGTTAACTCAAAAAAGTCTACACACTTCGTTATAAGTCTGAAATTGATTTCTGAAAATAAATTGTAAACTAGATAAATTCATCTTTAACAGAAAAAGTTTGAAAATGTATTGTAATCACAAATAATATGTTCTAAGGCATTAGGTCTAGTAAAAATTGCATTTCTATGTACATTGATTCAAGAAAATATGAAAAAAAGTCAAATTTCACAATAGAAGAAGGATGAAAGACCAGCCAGAACTAACCCAAAAAATTCTAACAAATTTCATCTATTCGAATCAAATTGAAAGACAAAGCCAACACAAAAATAAAGAGATGATAAAAATATTGAATTTTATATACGTTAACCTAAAAAAGTCTACACTCCTCGTTATAAGTCGGAAATTGATTTCTGAGACTAAATTGTAAACTAGATAAACTCATTTTTAACAGAAAAAGTTTGAAAAATGTATTGTAATTACAATTAATAAGTTCTAAGGCAATAACTCTAGTAAAAATTGCATTTCTATGTACGTTGATTCAAAATATATATGAAGGAAGTCAAATTTCACACTAGAAGAAGGATGAAAGACCATGTAGAAATAATCCAAATCCTAACAAATTTCATCTACCTTGAATCAAATAGAAAGACAAAGCCAACACAAAAAGAAAAAGTTCATAAAAATGTTGAATTTTATATACGTTAACTCAAAAAATTCTACACACTTCGTTATAAGTCGGAAGTTGATTTCTGAGACTAAATTGTAAACTAGATAAACTCATCTTTAACAGAAAAAGTTTGAAAAATATATTGTAATCACAATTAATATGTTCTAAAGTAGTACGTCTAGTAAAAATTGCATTTCTATGTATGTTGATTCAAGAATATATGAAGGAAGTCAAATTTCACAATATAAGAAAGACGAAAGACCAAGCAGAACTAATCCAAATCTTAACTAATTTCATCTAACTTGAATCAAATAGAAAGACAAAGCCAACACAAAAAGAAAGAGATCATAAAAATGTTGAATTTTATATACGTTAACCTAAAAAAGTCTACACACTTCGTTATAAGTCGGAAATTGATTTCTGAGACTAAATTGTAAACTAGATAAACTCATTTTTAACAGAAAAAGTTTGAAAAATGTATTGTAATTACAATTAATATGTTCTAAGGAAATAACTCTAGTAAAAATTGCACTTCTATGTACGTTGATTCAAAATATATATGAAGGAAGTCAAATTTCACACTAGAAGAAGGATGAAAGACCATGTAGAAATAATCCAAATCCTAACAAATTTTATCTACCTTGAATCAAATAGAAAGACAAAGCCAACACAAAAAGAAAAAGTTCATAAAAATGTTGAATTTTATATACGTTAACTCAAAAAAGTCTACACACTTCGTATAAGTCGGAAGTTGATTTCTGAGACTAAATTGTAAACTAGATAAACTCATCTTTAACAGAAAAAGTTTGAAAAATATATTGTAATCACAATTAATATGTTCTAAGGAAGTACATAAAAATTTCATTTCTATGTATGTTGATTCAAAAATATATGAAGGAAGTCAAATTTCACAATAGAAGAAGGACGAAAGACTAAGCAGAACTAATGCAAATCCTAACAAATTTCACCTATCTTGAATCGAATAGAAAGACAAAGCCAACACAAAAAGAAAGAGATCATAAAAATGTTGAATTTTATATACGTTAACCTGAAAAATTCTACACACTTCGTTATAAGTCGGAAAATGATTTCTGAGACTAAATTGTAAACTAGATAAACTCATTTTTAACAGAAAAAGTTATAAAAATGTATTGTAATCACAATTAATATGTTCTAAGGAAGTACATAAAAATTGCATTTCTATGTACATTGATTCAAGAAAATAAGTAGGAAGTCAAAATTCACACTAAAAGAAGGATGAAAGACCATGCAGAACTAATCCAAATCCTAACAAATTTCATCTATCTTGAATCAAATAGACAGACAAAGCCAACACAAAAAGATAGAGATCATAAAATTGTTGAATTTTATATACATTAACTCAAAAAAGTCTACACACTTCTTTATAAGTCGAAAATTGATTTCGGAAACTAAATCGTAAACTAGATAAACCTATCTTTAACATGAAAAGTTTGACATTGTATTGTAACCACAAATACATTGTCAAAATTGCAACTCTATGTATGCTGATTCACGAAAATATGAAGGAAGTCAAATTTCACGATAGAAGAAGGATGAAAGACCAGTCAGAACTAACCCAAATTCAAACAAATTTGATCTATTTGAATCAAATTGAAACACAAAGTCAATACAAAAATAAAGAGATCATAAAAATGTTGAATTTTATATATGTTAACCTAAAAAAGTGTACACACTTCGTTATAAGTCGGAAATTGATTTCTGAGACTAAATTGTAAACTAGATAAACTCATTTTTAACAGAAAAAGTTTGAAAAATATATTGTAATCACAATTAATATGTTCTAAGGCAATACATAAAAATTGCATTTCTATGTATGTTGATTCAAGAATATATGAAGGAAGTCAAATTTCACAATAGAAGAAGGACGAAAGACTAAGCAGAGCAAATCCAAATCCTAACAAATTTCACCTATCTTGAATCAAATAGAAAGACAAAGCCAACACAAAAAGAAAGAGATCATAAAAATGTTGAGTATACGTTAACCTAAAAAATTCTACACACTTCGTTATAAGTCGGAAGTTGATTTCTGAGACTAAATTGTAAACTAGATAAACTCATCTTTAACAGAAAAAGTTTGAAAAATATATTGTAATCACAATTAATATATTCTAAGGCAGTACATAAAAATTGCATTTCTATGTATGTTGATTCAAGAATATATGAAGGAAGTCAAATTTCACACTAAAAGAAGGATGAAAGACCATGCAGAACTAATCCAAATCCTTAAAAATTTCATCTATCTTGAATCAAAGAGAAAGACAAATCCAACACAAAAAGAAAGAGATCATAAAAATGTTGAGTTTTATATACGTTAACCTAAAAAATTCTACACACTTCGTTATAAGTCGGAAGTTTATTTCTGAGACTAAATTGTAAACTAGATAAACTCATCTTTAACAGAAAAGTTTGAAAAATATATTGTAATCACAATTAATATGTTCTAAGGCAGTACATAAATATTGCATTTCTATGTATGTTGATTCAAGAATATATGAAGGAAGTCAAATTTCACAATAGAAGAAGGAAGAATGACTAAGCAGAACTAATCCAAATCCTAACAAATTTCACCTATCTTGAATCAAATAGAAAGACAAAGCCAACACAAAAAGAAAGAGATCATAAAAATGTTGAATTTTATATACGTTAACCTAAAAAATTCTACACACTTCGTTATAAGTCAGAAGTTGATTTCTGAGACTAAATTGTAAACTAGATAAACTCATCTTTAACAGAAAAAGTTGGATAAATATATTGTAATCACAATTAATATATTCTAAGGCAGTACATAAAAATTGCATTTCTATGTATGTTGATTTAAGAATATATGAAGGAAGTCAAATTTCACTATAAAAGAAGGACGAAAGACTAAGCAGAACAAATCCAAATCCTAACAAATTTCACCTATCTTGAATCAAATAGAAAGACAAATCCAACACAAAAAGAAATAGATCATAAAAATGTTGAATTTTATATACGTTAACCTAAAAAATTCTACACACTTCGTTATAAGTCGGAAGTTGATTTCTGAGACTAAATTGTAAACTAGATAAACTCATCTTTAACAGAAAAGTTTGAAAAATATATTGTAATCACAATTAATATGTTCTAAGGCAGTACATAAATATTGCATTTCTATGTATGTTGATTCAAGAATATATGAAGGAAGTCAAATTTCACAATAGAAGAAGGAAGAATGACTAAGCAGAACTAATCCAAATCCTAACAAATTTCACCTATCTTGAATCAAATAGAAAGACAAATCCAACACAAAAAGAAAGAGATCATAAAAATGTTGAATTTTATATACGTTAACCTAAAAAATTCTACACACTTCGTTATAAGTCGGAAGTTGATTTCTGAGACTAAATTGTAAACTAGATAAACTCATCTTTAACAGAAAAAGTTTGAAAAATATATTGTAATCAGAATTAATATGTTCTAAGGCAGTACCTAAAAATTGCATTTCTATGTATGTTGATTCAAGAATATATGAAGGAAGTCAAATTTCATAATAGAAGAAGGACGAATGACTAAGCAGAACTAATCCAAATCCTAACAAATTTCACCTATCTTGAATCAAATAGAAAGACAAAGCCAACACAAAAAGAAAGAGATCATAAAAATGTTGAATTTTATATACGTTAACATAAAAAATTCTACACACTTCGTTATAAGTCGGAAGTTGATTTCTGAGACTAAATTGTAAACTAGATAAACTCATTTTTAACAGAAAAAGTTATAAAAATATATTGTAATCACAATTAATATGTTCTAAGGCAGTACATATAAATTGCATTTCTATGTACATTGATTCAAGAAAATATGAAGGAAGTCAAATTTCACACTAAAAGAAGGATGAAAGACCATGCAGAACTAATCCAAATCTTTACAAATTTCATCTATCTTGAATCAAATAGAAAGACAAAGCCAACACAAAAAGAAAGAGATCATAAAATTGTTGAACTTTATATACGTTAACTCAAAAAAGTCTACACACTTCGTTATAAGTCGGAAATTGATTTCTGAGACTAAATCGTAAACTAGATAAACCTATCTTTAACATGAAAAGTTTGACAATGTATTGTAACCAAAAAAAAAAAAATTCTAAGGCATTACGTCTAGTAAAAATTGCAACTCTATGTACGTTGATTCAAGAAAATATGAAGGAAGTCAAATTTCACAATAGAAGAAGGATGAAAGACCAGCCAGAACTAACCCAAATTCTAACAAATTTCATCTATTTGAATCAAATTGAAACACAAAGTCAATACAAAAATAAAGAGATCATAAAAATGTTGAATTTTATATACGTTAACCTAAAAAAGTCTACACACTTCGTTATAAGTCGGAAGTTGATTTCTGAGACTAAATTGTAAACTAGATAAACTCATCTTTAACATAAAAAGTTTGAAAAATATATTGTAATCACAATTAATATGTTCTAAGGAAGTACATAAAAATTTCATTTCTATGTATGTTGATTCAAGAATATATGAAGGAAGTCAAATTTCACAATAGAAGAAGGACGAAAGACTAAGCAGAACTAATCCAAATCCTAACAAATTTCACCTATCTTGAATCAAATAGAAAGACAAAGCCAACACAAAAAGAAAGAGATCATAAAAATGTTGAATTTTATATACGTTAACCTGAAAAAGTCTACACACTTCGTTATAAGTCGGAAAATGATTTCTGAGACTAAATTGTAAACTAGATAAACTCATTTTTAACAGGAAAAGTTAAAAAAATATATTGTAATCACAATTAATATGTTCTAAGGCAGTACATAAAAATTGCATTTCTATGTACATTGATTCAAGAAAAGATGAAGGAAGTCAAATTTCACACTAAAAGAAGGATGAAAGACCATGCAGAACTAATCCAAATCCTTAAAAATTTCATCTATCTTGAATCAAATAGAAAGACAAATCCAACACAAAAAGAAAGAGATCATAAAAATGTTGAATTTTATATACGTTAACCTAAAAAATTCTACACACTTCGTTATAAGTCGGAAGTTTATTTCTGAGACTAAATTGTAAACTAGATAAACTCATCTTTAACAGAAAAGTTTGAAAAATATATTGTAATCACAATTAATATGTTCTAAGGCAGTACATAAATATTGCATTTCTATGTATGTTGATTCAAGAATATATGAAGGAAGTCAAATTTCACAATAGAAGAAGGAAGAATGACTAAGCAGAACTAATCCAAATCCTAACAAATTTCACCTATCTTGAATCAAATAGAAAGACAAAGCCAACACAAAAAGAAAGAGATCATAAAAATGTTGAATTTTATATACGTTAACCTAAAAAATTCTACACACTTCGTTATAAGTCGGAAGTTGATTTCTGAGACTAAATTGTAAACTAGATAAACTCATCTTTAACAGAAAAAGTTTGAAAAATATATTGTAATCAGAATTAATATGTTCTAAGGCAGTACATAAAAATTGCATTTCAATGTATGTTGATTCAAGAATATATGAAGGAAGTCAAATTTCATAATAGAAGAAGGACGAATGACTAAGCAGAACTAATCCAAATCCTAACAAATTTCACCTATCTTGAATCAAATAGAAAGACAAAGCCAACACAAAAAGAAAGAGATCATAAAAATGTTGAATTTTATATACGTTAACATAAAAAATTCTACACACTTCGTTATAAGTCGGAAGTTGATTTCTGAGACTAAATTGTAAACTAGATAAACTCATTTTTAACAGAAAATTTACAAAAATATATTGTAATCACAATAATATGTTCTAAGGCAGTACATATAAATTGCATTTCTATGTACATTGATTCAAGAAAATATGAAGGAAGTCAAATTTCACACTAAAAGAAGGATGAAAGACCATGCAGAACTAATCCAAATCCTTACAAATTTCATCTATCTTGAATCAAATAGAAAGACAAAGCCAACACAAAAAGAAAGAGATCATAAAATTGTTGAATTTTATATACGTTAACTCAAAAAAGTCTACACACTTCGTTATAAGTCGGAAATTGATTTCTGAGACTAAATCGTAAACTAGATAAACCTATCTTTAACATGAAAAGTTTGACAATGTATTGTAACCACAAATAATATGTTCTAAGGCATTACGTCTAGTAAAAATTGCAACTCTATGTACGTTGATTCAAGAAAATTTGAAGGAAGTCAAATTTCACAATAGAAGAAGGATAAAAGACCAGCCAGAACTAACCCAAATTCTAACAAATTTCATCTATTTGAATCAAATTGAAACACAAAGCCAATACAAAAATAAAGAGATCATAAAAATTGCATTTCCATGTACGTTGATTCAAAAATATATGAAGGAAGTCAAATTTCACACCAGAAGAAGGATGAAAGACCATGTAGAAATAATCCAAATCCTAACAAATTTCATCTACCTTGAATCAAATAGAAAGACAAAGCCAACACAAAAAGAAAAAGTTCATAAAAATGTTGAATTTTATATACGTTAACCTAAAAAATTCTACACACTTCGTTATAAGTCGGAAGTTGATTTCTGAGACTAAATTGTAACTAGATAAACTCATTTTTAACAGGAAAAGTTAGAAAAATATATTGTAATCACAATTAATATGTTCTAAGGCAGTACATAAAAATTGCATTTCTATGTGCATTGATTCAAGAAAATATGAAGGAAGTCAAATTTCACACTAAAAGAAAGATGAAAGACCATGCAGAACTAATCCAAATCCTTAAAAATTTCATCTATCTTGAATAAAATAGAAAGGCAAAGCCAACACAAAAAGAAAGAGATCATAAAATTGTTGAATTTTATATACGTTAACTCAAAAAAGTCTACACACTTCGTTATAAGTCGGAAACTAAATCGTAAACTAGATAAACCTATCTTTAACATGAAAAGTTTTACAATGTATTGTAACCACAAATAATATGTTCTAAGGCATTACGTCTAGTAAAAATTGCAACTATATGTACGTTGATTCAAGAAAATATGAAGGAAGTCAAATTTCACGATAGAAGAAGGATGAAAGACCAGCCAGAACTAACCCAAATTCTAACAAATTTGATCTATTTGAATCAAATTGAAACACAAAGACAATGCAAAAATAAAGAGATCATAAAAATGTTGAATTTTATATACGTTAACCTAAAAAAGTCTACACACTTCGTTATAAGTCGGAAATTGATTTCTGAGACTAAATTGTAAACTAGATAAACTCATTTTTAACAGAAAAAGTTTGAAAAATATATTGTAATCACAATTAATATGTTCTAAGGCAGTACATAAAAATTGCATTCCTATGTATGTTGATTCAAGAATATATGAAGGAAGTCAAATTTCACAATAGAAGAAGGACGAAAGACTAAGCAGAACTAATCCAAATCCTACCAAATTTCACCTATCTTGAATCAAATAGAAAGACAAAGCCAACACAAAAAGAAAGAGATCATAA